>NC_031774.1:57474678-57576851 GCF_001522545.3 Parus major | reverse complement strand
AAGGGGAAATGACTTCATGTTGTACCAGGGGAGGTTTAGGTTGGATATTTGGAAAAATTCCTTCCCAACAAGAGTTGTTGAGCACTGGCAGAGCTGCCCAGGGCAGTGGTGGAGTCCCCATCCCTGGAGGGATTTTAAAGCCATGTGGATGTGGCACCTGGGGAGAACATGCAGGGAATGGCTTTGTCTTGTCCTTCCCAAACACATTGATGAAATCTCCCCCAGCTGGGCTGTCTGTGCTGCTCTGCACAGTCAGTGTCCTGCTCGTGACTGAAACAGGCTGAGCTCTGTGCCAGACTCATCCTTGTGCTGTGCTCAGCCCCAAGGAACCCACACAGGGCAGGAACCCCAGTGATTTCCAGGACATCCAGCTCATCCTCTCCATCAAGCCATATATAAATGCTGAAAATGCAGGATTTCTGCAGCCTCAGAACAGCTCCACACACACTCCTCTTGGTTATTTTTTTTATTATGGTCTCTTCTCTCCCCGATTTTCACAAACCCCTGGTGTGGTTGGCAGAGTCAGGGACGTTAGAAGGAGACCAGCTGATGGACAGAGGCTGCAAGATCACAGAGAGTAATTTCCTAAGGAAATAGACCTAGGGGAAAAAAAAAACCATTGTCATTGTTTATCTCCTTTCAGCAGGTCTTGGTGGTTTTTTTCACTGGAAAAAACCAGCAGTGCAGCAAACAGCTTCATGAATATACAGATTGTTTTTGGCAACTACCAATTAGCAAAGAATGTGTTCATGCAATCCCCAAGCAGCTATTTCCCTGGGAATTTCTTGTTTTGAACAAGCCATTTTCCATTAGAGAAAATACACACAGTGACAAATAGTTCTTGCTGGCTCTTGTTAGTGGAGGGAGATGGGAGAAGGACAGCCACACATCCTGTTACTGGGGTGTTGGAAGATCTGGGCACAGACAAATCAGAAACAGGATGAAACAGAAAGAAAAAATGTCCTGGTGTGCAGAGATGTCACTGTTGGGGCTCATTCCTGCCACTGCAAACTAAGGTGGGGGTGTCACTCATCACAGTCTATGGCAAACACCTAATTCCAGGTAAATCCTACCCAAAAAGTGCCAGGCTGAGGTTCCCCATGGCTCCTATGAGCCCTGCAAGCCCAGCCCGAGTCCTTGCACTGACCATGCAGCCTGGAGAGGGAAACAACACTCAAATCTTTCAAGCATCACTTCACAACTTCAGCTGAGACACTGAATAAACCACAGAGCAGGGAGACGAGGCACTTAAAGTCAGCTATGATGGACAGCTTTTTATTTCCCAATGTTTTCATTTAACAAAGTGCTACATTCCATAGTTACAGGATGAGGAGTTGTTCCTGTCCAAAATAGAAAACCACAAGGAAGCACGAGGACTGCTCACAGCACTCTGTGGAAGCAGTGCAGTCCAGAGAAGCCTCAGCAGGGTGAACATCTGGCCTCAGAGACACCTTTAGGAATCAGCAGCTGTGTGGTGCAGGTGCATTCCATCGGGGCAAGAGCTGCCAGGCTTCTGTCAGAAGTGGGGCTGGAGATGCCAAAGCTGTTGTGCAGTGCCTACAATGAAATTCTGCCTTGTGCTAGCAGGAAAATGCAAAAGGGAGGTGAGTGGCTCGTCCTGTGTGGAGTCCAGGGGTTGTTATTGCTGCAGTGACATTGACATGCCAATGTCACCACGCTCAGCACTCAGGGACTTGCAGTTCACCCAGCACAGAGGATGAGAAGGGCCCTTCTTGGCTGCTTTCCTTGCCCTGCCTCTTCCAAAAGAATCTGCTGGCTTGGCAAGGCAGAGGGAAAGATTAAATCAGCAGTGTTAGGCCACTGGAGCTCCAGGTCCCACCTGAACCCCTGCCCCCTCCCTGCTGCCAACTGAACTTTTCAAGGGAATGAACCAAACTCCAGGAGCTGTGCAGAGAATATTTTTAAGAGCTCAATCTGAAGTCTATTGGCCTGGAATGAGAAGGGAAGGGGCTGAGTGGTGCTCGTGCTTTAAGGACCTGCAGACACTGCACTGATGCCAAGGGCACTGCAGGAAACCTGAGCTCTAAAGCCTCCCAACAAGCTTCCCTCGAGCCAAGGCTGGTTCTGATTGTCCACCTTGCTTCCAGGTTAAGCTGAAGGCATGGGGAGCCTCCAGGGCTGACCAAAACCAGCTATTCCACAGAAACCTCCCCTCCAAATGGCCATCAGTTGGCATCTCTGCACTGCTGGGCAGCTCAGGAAGCTGGCAGCAGTGGTCAGGTCCCATCCTTGGGTGAAGGATTTTAGAGTCAGAGTCAGGCCTGGCAGTGCAGAGAGAGCACAAGAAAAACCTTTGGGAAACCCATCTAACTCTTAAACCTGTCTCCAAAGGAGACCAGAGAGCTCACACTGAACTGTGCATGCAACTGGGCCTCCCTTCCTTGTCGACTTTCAGCATCCAAGCCACCCCTGCCATGTTCTCTCTGAGGGAACTCTGGTTCTGAGGACACCAGGGCCCCCCACGAATGCAGTAAAACCCCACTTTCATCATCCTGACTGGCAGTGTTGCCTTTAATTCCTCAAGTTCATTATGCTGGAGAGGGAGAAGAGAGGCAGGGAAGCTGACTGCCCCTGCAGAAAGGGGTGTTTCCCAAACAGGGGATTTATTAGCACAACAAAAGGCCACAGCACCTCCCCACCTGCCTTCCCAATCCATCAAACTGACAACCCATCCTTAAGGATCCTCCTGAGCTGCCAGAGCTGGGCTACTTAAACCAGCAGCTTTCCTCAGCCATCCCTCCTCCTCCTCCTGACTGACCCAGCAGCTCTGTGTTTTATCAGATATTTTATCAGATATCCACTTTGCAATCCCCACCGTGTCTTACCAGGAATAAATTATCAGAGAGCCCAAGGGACAATATTTCCCAATAGTGCAAGACAGCCAGGAATGATCCCCTGAACTGTTAACACCTCCCAAGCTCCTCCAAGCCCCAACACTTAGGAATGAGAAGGAAAAGGGGAGAGATCCTGGAGGGAAAAGTTCATCTTAACTTGGAGTGACCACTTACTGTGTGAGAAAGAGGCCTTAATTTTGGATTTAATGGTGTATTGCCAGTCAGTGCCTGTTAAAGATGTGGGGCTGCTTTTAGCAAGGCAAAATCCTCCTGGATGAAGTTTCAAGAACAAGAAGGGAGAGATGCACTGTGGAGCCCTGTCTGGGGAAGCTTCTCCTGGAGGAATTAGGGTAGGAAGAACCCCTCCAAAATGTTGTCTCCACAGCCTGCTCCCCATGCACCCAGCAGGAGGAATGACTGAGGTTCCACACACAGCTGCTGGACTGGAAGACTGAGCATTAGAGCAGCATTTTGAAACCAGGTTGTCCCACCTGTTCTTGTCCAGGTGCCCCAGTGGGTGCCACAGGCTCACAGGAGAGTGCCTGGGCTCTGATGAGCAGTGGTTGTTCAGATCATCACATCTGATAACTTAATGTCCAGAGCAGGCCCTGACCCTCTCAAGGGAGATCTCACCTCACGAGGGTCTTCTGACTGTCCTCTCTGCCTTGCAATTCCTCTGATACTTCCACAGGACATTTGCTCACCATCTGACAGCTCTTTCCTCCTTCACAGGAACAAATCCTGCTCCTGCCCCTCCTCAACCTCTCCTCCCTCCCATTTCTCCCAAGGCTTTGGGATTTAATCTCAGCAGATGTGGGGTCTGCCCTTACTTTTCTGATCAGTTCTCCTCTGGCAAGTCACTGTTCCTTGCAGGAAGGATGATTCTCCACAGAACAGCGATTCCCACCTCAGCAACACAGATGTTTTGTATGTCAGATTGAAGCAATTCCCCAGTGGGAAGCAGAGATCAATAGTGCAGCCCTTTTCCTGGCTATTTGGACAGTATTTCTGGGCAAAGCGACATTATTGTCCCCTGCTCAATGGCTGTGACACCTCAAGCACGTCTCCCTCAGTACTCAGGGCTAACAGGGCACCTCCACAAGCCCCTGCATCCATCTGTGCCATGAATCCACCTTTCTCCCTACAGCCAAGTGTTCCCAGTGTGGTCATCTCACCCCCCATAGCTGACATCTCTTCAGCTCCTGTTGTTTTCCCACTATTAGCCACAAATCCCTCAACAGTGACTGTCACCTGCTCCCCAGCCTTTAGTGCCTTTCTCTGTTCCATGGTCTGGAGACCAGTTGTCCAGGGAATCTGTGGCTCCCTGGATGTTTGCCAGACTGGATGAGGCTTGGAGCAACCTGGTCTAGTGGAAGGTGTCAGAATTGGAACCAGGTCCCTTGAGAGTCCCTTCCAAGCCAAACCATCCTGTGAGACAAGACCCATCCAGACTCCCCAAAGCTGCTGCTGTTCACGCAGCTGTCAGGGGCTGAAAATGCATTTTCCAGTGGGGTAAAGGGGTACAGAGGCTCCACTCTCATCCCTATGGGAATGCAGCCCTGGAAAGAGATGAACCTGGAGCTAGTGTCCTTCCAACAGGAGGCAGAGGCTGGGGAAGTCTCTGACCTGCCTCTTCTCTCACCTCCTCGCACACAAAAGCCAAGAGATCCAGGCAAGACCACCCGTCAGTAGGTGAGTGCTGGTATTTATTGTGCTGTAACAGACAGTGCTGGTTGGACATGGACAAGGAATTTCATGGTGGAATCAGGTGCTGAGGCCATTCCTGCATCTCCAAGCAGCGTGGAGCAGAGCTGAAGGAAGAAAGGGGTGACAGTGGGGGCACCCAAGGGCAGAAATGTGCTTCAAACTGTATCAAGAGCCCTGAGCACGGGCACTTCTCGGGCAGCCAGGGATACAGTTCAGGCTTACAACTCATTAATTAAGCAGAGCAGCTAATCTTAGCACTAATGAACTCTAGCTCAGGTAATGTAACATTTAAAATGAATTGGACAGAAGTCATTCACAGTAAAGATTTCCATTCCTGGGATGGGTGAGAGCAATTGTTATGATTAGATTACTGCCAGCCAGGACCAAAACAGTACACCAGGGCAAGAGGAAAATAATCATCCACGTGGATCAGCTCCAGCTGTGGCTCTGAATGAGGCGCCGGGGGCGAGTGTGAGATCTCCACTACTGTATCAAAACAAACATCACGGGTGGCACACGTAGAGCATAGCATTGTCATTGTCATTCGGCTGGGGACACCACCCCTGCCCGGGGCAGCCGAGGGAGCAGCGCTGCAGCACAAAAATCACTCGTTCTTCGCCTCCTCCTCTCTCCCTTTCCTCCCTCCCTCCTCTGAAAAGTCACCGGCTCTCCCAAGGACACTGCAGTTCCACTCAAAATTCGTCTTCGGAGCTGTCGGCCAAGAGCATGACTCGGTCCTGCATGCTGTTAAATTCCCTCTGCTGGGGGAGGAAAACAAACATCAGAGAGGTCCACGTGCGAGAAGGAACAGAATGAAGAGAATTCCGATGCCCCCATCCTGTAGCGGAGGTGCCCCGGACACTCCAGCTCAGACAGACCCTGCCCAGGCTGTGTTAGCTTTACAGCCAGAAGGGTTCACAGTTTCCATACCTTTCCCTGGCAGTTTCCATACCTTCCTTTTATGTCTCTTTGAGCCGTTTCTCCTCCGGCGATTCATAATCTTAATGCTGTAGAGCGCTCCCAGGATGAACAGGGCTCCAGCTATTCCAACTCCCACAGGAACCAGCATCCCCGACATGTATCCTGCCTAAATGGAAAAGAGAGGAGCAGAGCAACACTCCCAAAGCCATCCTTTCAGTCATTTCTACCAGCCAAGGGCTGCAATATATCCCTACGGTGATTTCCTCAAAGTTTATTGGATTTGAGTCCCCATCACCTGCCTGCCAGGGATGATTCCTGCTTCCAGGGACTAAGCTTCACTCCAGGAGCCAGCTGGTCACCACCACAACTCAGCTTTTCCTGACAGAAACTCACAGCTGAGGCCCTGAAGTGCTTGCCTGCCTTTAGGAGAGGGAACAATTTGGGTGAGTGCTGGGGTGAAGTGTCTCAATGGGGATGCAGGTGTGAAGGAAAAGCCTGGCTGCCAAAGGAAGGTGATCTCGAGCCACTCCAAGGCCTCCTTGGCTTTGTGCTCCAAATCTTTGAGCCAAACACTTTGGCTTTGCATGGGAAGGGGTCCCCTGCATGGCAGCAGGATGATGACACAGAGGGAGGGCACACACACCTTCAGCTGGCCTTAAGGGGAGCACAGAAAAATTAACCAGGCCTAATTAAATCGCTGGGATCTGTGTGTTTGCACTGCCCATTAAAAAAAAAATAAAATACAGACAGCATGACTAATCTAAAATTACACATCTAAACACTTTAAATCCTTAGGAAAATATTCCCAAGTGCCTGTTATTTTATATTTTACTGCTTGAAATAAGCATAAGCTTTAAAATGCAAGATTGCTTCAGAATCTTCACCTAATTTGGGCTGGTGGGCTCAGTGCTGGAAGGGAGGCAGGTACAGCCTGCTCCCCCCTCTGCAGCTCTGCCTCTCCTCACACTGCACCAGAATCCTCTGCTGTGCCACTACAGCTTCACCCTTTGCCTGCTACACCCCCCAGAAGAGATTTTACACCTGCCAAGGGACACAGGCACCAGTGCTTGACCATCAGACAGCTCCTAGCAAGCCTCAGCCCTTTGCTTACAACCACTTGTCTTCATCTGTGCCTTTAAAACACAGCACAGCACACACATCACTATAACCTCTCTTCTTCCATGACCCACTGACTGGGAGGAAATAAAAAAGCTATTCAGGTGCAGTACCCTGCCTTCGTACACTTACCTGGAGAATGAAAATATCTGCTTTCATCTGGGGCAGGCACAATGCCAAGGGAGGGCTGGTCTGCTCCCCCAAGATCCTACTCAGTGCTTTTTGCATAGTAACAGCCTCATGTCTGGATCCCAAAGCTTGAGGGATCTTAAACTGCATTCCCATGCATTCCCATTCCCTGGACACCCTCCCAGAAAACCAACCCCTGTTCAGCTGGGAAGGGGCTGCATCCCTGAGCCCAGCTCTCAAAAAAGGAGGTTAGTGAGGACACAGCTGAGGGCTGTGTCTCCATGAGGCAATTAAGATACCTTAATTGGGTGACCTAATTAGTGCAGCGTGAGGTTTTCTATTTCTGGAACTTTGCTGCTGGCATGGGCAGTGAGGGGAGGCTGCAAATGGCTTTTAGCTGCTGCCCAGTTGAGTTTCCATGTCAGAAATCACAATGAGCTCCTCAGCCTGTCTGTGAGCCTTTATCACGCCTGACCAGCCCATGGCCTTTGACAGGTTCCCCCCAGCCCCCAGATCAATGTTTTATACCCCAAAACCCTGTGATGTGAAGCAAACCCAGCTCTTCTGTGTCTTGAAGCCCAATTTCTGAAAGCTTCTGCACTTTCTTGATAGAAAACCCCATTTCACAGGCCAAAGCCACATTTTTACCCCTTTATGGGGAAGATTTAGCTTCTTTAGGCATGCTTTAAATCCATGCTTGTGACCTTCCTGGCCCTGCTGGGCTTTGAGATAACACCATGAGAACTTCAGAGGAACTTCATGTCCATTATTTGCCACACCAAATGCAGCATTTGCACAGACTGCAGGAGACCAGACATGAATCTGTCCCTGACCCACAGTTCTGGTCCCACAGCCCCCACACCTGAGGGACAGGGAAGGACATATCTCTCAGTTATGGGCTGGAATCCTCTTCTGGATGGAGGGCTGATAAAACAGAGGACAGAGGCAAATGAGAGGGGCAAAAAAGACTGGTGCTGATAAACTCAACTAGGAAGTGGAGGGAACGGGGTGAACAGACTCATTTGCAAGTGATTCACTACACCAGCAACTGGTTGGGAGTGAGAGTGGTTTTTGTTTGGCTTTTCTAAGGAAAAATGTGAGCCAGGTGAAAGCTTTGCTGTTCCCCAAGGGAGGAAGGTGGCTCAGGAGTCTCTCCCTGAAGTGGACACCAGTGGATCCTCAGATACACCAGTGCCTGTGCTGGGCATTGCCACACCAGGTTCTGCCTGCACGAGTTCAGACTCTCCAGAGCTCTGCTGGAGACAGGAACATGCAGCCCCTCTGCCACAGGGAAGGGCAGAGGTGGCCAACAAGGTGACAGGAGGAAAGATGTGAGAGCTACAGCTTCAGTGAGAAGACACCGATGTCCCCAAGCTCGTGCTGTGCCACGTGTTGGCATGAGCAGGTGACCTGTGCATGCTGCAATCCCTGCAGGCACACAGCCAGCCTCTGGCTGCTCTTTACCTTCACTGGGAAAACCATTCTCTGTCCTTTCAGCCTCTGCTCTGGATGAATCCCAGGCCAAGGAGCTCTGCTGTGAGCAGAGCTCGCTCTAGACTTGCCTCCCTCCTAGTGCAGGCAGAAAGGCAACTCAGCAAGGGCTGGGCAGAACCTGCCTTAAACCCTCCCACTCCCCAGCATTAGGAGACAGACACCCAGACCCTGTTTCTCTGCTCTGACTTGATGGTGAAAGTGCTGCTGAAATTTGGTGTGGACCACGTGGGAAGGCTGGGCTGGCTGGGTGAGTTTGCCCAAGCTCAGAGTTGTGTTTTCAGAGATCACTCTCCCTCCTTGGGATGGTTTTTGTTTCTACTGGCTCTGATCCTGTTCAAGAATTCCCAAGGCCTGTTGAGTCACGAAATGTTCTTGCTGCCACCTCATTTCCAGCTTCATGGCTCTGCTGTCAGCAGCACAACACTTGGAAGGCTTCACAACCATTTTGAAATGTCAATATTTGCTCCTGGGCAGCAGAGCTTAAAAAGCCATCACTGCCTGTGGCTGGCACAGCTCTTGATCCCATGGACCAGCCCCCTGTGATGGCAGGGAGGAATGATCAGGGTCTGTTACCTTGCCAGTTTTACTGTGTTTGATCATTGTCCTTCCAGGGATTTGCAGCACATGGAGGTAGGAAAGGCCTGATCCAGAGGCACTGGCATGGCATGCAGCCTCTCACCAGAGAGCAGCACCAGACCCTCCTGATTTGGATCCAGAACTGAGCTTAGCACTTAGGAAAAAGGGGTGGAATGAAATTCTTTACCCTGGAAACATTCCAGGTCAGGTTGGACAGGGTCCTTAGCAACCTGATCCTGATCTGGTGGAAGATCCCTGCTCAGTGCAGAGGGGTTGGACTAGATGGACTTCCAAAAGTCCTTTCCAACCAAAACTATTCTATGGTAAACTAAGGGGAAGTAAAAGAAAGTAACTCAAGTTATCTGACAAGGTCATTTTCTGGTGCAGAGAAATCAATCAAACACTTCTGTCCCTCCTGCCCTTAGTTACAACCCATCAGGGATTTATTGTGGATTCACACCACTCTATACCAGCAGCATCTGGTTCATTTGCCTCCCAGAGAAAATTTTAAGCCCTTTCTCAACTGTCTGTGTAGAGATAAAGAAGTGCACTGACAAGAACTTGTTTATTCCTGCAAGTAAAAGTGGCTTTGCTTTGAAAGGAACTGAAACTCTCAGTTTCCTACCTTATCTTTCAGCTTCTCCATCCAGCTTCTCACTGAAAAATAAGGAAAAATAAAAGCTGTAACATGTTACTTCTATTAATTAGTGATGAACAATAGTGGTAACATTAAAATAGACAGCAATTAAATTGACAAGCTGGTAAGGCTGAACCTCAGATTTCCTCTTTTCTCATTCATGAGAAAAAGCAAATGCAGCAAATCAATGCAAGAAACTCTTGGAGTGAGTTGGCAGGAAAGTAGCTCACCTTTGCCTGAGCAATTCACATCTCCAGAGTGATTGAAAAAGGAAGATAAAAACCAGTATTTCATGTTTGGGGTTTTTGACCATCACTTCTCATACACACACTGGGGCGTGTGACCAGGAGAAAACCTCACAGTGCAGTTATCCCCTCCTCTGTGTGGATATTCTTCCCTGTACTTTGTGTAGCTTGTAATGATGGCTAAAAATCTATTATTCACTGCCTTTTATTCCCCTGCTTTTCTGGAAAAGCCACTGCCTGCTCTGGGAAGTCTCCAGAGGGCTGGGATAGCACTGGAGGTGCTAAATCACTAAACCAAGCAAATTTATACTGCCAGTAGTGCCACTTTCTTCTCCTAACAGTCAAATAAGTCCCGTGAAATATGACAGCTGAGAATTAAAATTCTGTAATGTGCTTTGGGATGAAATATTCACTGTTCTCAAAGAGCTGCAGGGGCTCAGCAGTGGGTGCAGGAGTCACTGACACCACAGGGCATCGGGGTGTTGAGGGCAGAACGCCCACAGGGATCCACCAGGATTTTTAACAAATTCCTGCTCAGAAGTAAGAAGCAATAAAGAGTTAAATGTTGGGGTTTTTTTAAGGCTCAGCAACTGTGTTTTTTCAAGGATTCCCATCTCTCCAGGAGGACAATGCTAAAGGCACAGGGGACTCTTAGATGCAGCAATGTCCTTCTGAGGGATATTTCTTCCAGGGCATTAAATATGTTACATTAAATCCCAAATGTAACACACAGTTTATGGATTTAGACCTGATTTCCAAGCCTGCTTTGTTATAAAACGTCCCTTCAAAGCTTGAATTAGCAATATCAGTCCCTGCATGTGCACCTGCAGCACTCAGAGCACCCTTCTGAAAGGAGCCTTGGGGAGGGGAAATGGGAAGGCCAGCAGCAAATGGCTATTTTATGTCTCAGATAGAACAATAAATATAAATAAATAAAATATCAAATGGCTATTTTGTGCCTCAGAACAACAGATATAAATAAATAAATTAGGAAATTGCTATTTTATGTCTCAGATAGAACACAAGTTCAAAGAGATTTGAATGCTCCCTTTGAAGTGTTAGCAACACAACACCTTCCAAACAGAAGGATCCCAAATTGGCTGAAGGTGAACATGTGTGGAAGAGGCACAGGTGCACTTATCTCTGATGGAGAGCTGAGAAAAAAGATGAATTATCCAGGAGAGGGACACACAGAGCACTAGAAGAGGACAAGAGGTCTTGTTTTATCAGTTCTTCCCACCATTAGTCCTGGCCTGCATAGGCTAAGCTATGAAAAACTCAATTTATAAAGGTGCCACCACAATCCTGCTCTGCCAGCCCAAGCCTGCATGGCCTGGATGTTGCTTCCAGCAGAATCCCAGAGAGGAAGGAAACCTGGGCTGGGTTTGCAGGTGTGACAGTGCCAGGAGGAGGTGACAGTGGCTCAGCCACAGAGCTGCAGACCCAGGGCTGGGGGACACCTGCAGTGTGTGCACGCTGTGCTCGGCTGCCCCAAGCTCCAGCTGAGCACAAAGCCTATTTTTACATCTTTCCCAACAATTATATGGGATCAGTGATCTCATCAATAGCCGACCCACTTTCCTGCAGCTGAACAACGGCAGCAATTAACTCCGGAGTATTTCTGCCGAGGCAGAGGCAGGGGCTGAGCTAAGAATATCCTATCACCTATTTTTAATGAACACAGATTCTGGCTTTGCTCCCCTCTGCTCCACAGAACAGCAGCAGCACGCCTGCTGGGGCCCACCAGCTCAGGAGTACAAATCTTTATTTGCTATTACACATTTGTTTGCCATCAAACACAGCCTTGTTTTCAGGCGTGAGGAACACGGCAGGTGCCTCTGGGAATCAACCCAGGCCACGGGAAAAACAAGCCAAGGTGATTTCTCCCTGACTAGGTGCCTCTCCAGGGGATGCTCTAATGCAGCCACAGCCTCTGATCTCTCTAGCAGGAAGAGAGTGGCCCCACATTAATGAGATTCAGGCAGCAGGAGGTTAGAAACCCTTCAAGGTCCTGGCAGGGCTGCACCAAGAAGGAGCAGAGAGCATGGAGCTGTCACAGCAAGGACCCAGACCTGTCAGGCTGGGGCCAGGACAAGTCAAGGAGCACTGGATTACCATGAATTACAAGCACTTCTCACGTCTCACCAATGCACAACACTGTTCTAACACCTGGGAGGAAATCACAAGCCACTGTGTCACCAAAACCGAGCTGCTCCAATGATTTACCCATCTGAGGACACCACGTGTGTGTGGGGGCAGGAGACAGAGCATCATTTCAAGGTAGAATTGATAGCTATGCTAAGCAGCTACCACCAATTAACTCTGGGCTTCAGACTCTAATTATGCAACAGAATCCATAATTAATATTCTGGCTTGGCCTTGGGAGAGGAACATTATGGCTGGCACCTTCCCATGAAAATGCAGCACTCTCCAAGAACACCAGGTGACTTGCCAATGAGGCCAAGCAAATAATTAGTAAGAAATACTCTAGCCCATGTATTTTTCATCATCCTCTTTATTCCTCCTTTCTCTGATAGCTGAATGTCCTGAAGAAATTGCAAGAATCTCTGGGTGTGAATTAGTAACAAGTGTCTGCAGTGCTGGCTCATCTTCCATGGCACTTTCAGGATGGTGACTGGTCCAAACTCTCTGCCTCAGCTTAGTTTTGATCCCTTGGTTTCATGGGGAGCTAAGTAAGATGAGTGTGGAGCACTTCTGCAAATTGCATATGTAATCTGACATTCCCTCAGTGATTTATATAATGTCTACATCTCTGCAAATTAATTTTAAATAACATATAGCTTAGGGTTAAGCCAGTCAGGAGCACAGAGGAGGAGCACAGTCCTTTGGCATCGGCCTCAGAGCAGCCCAGGATGAATTCAGACAGTTACAGATGCAATGTGCTATTTTTAGTCAGTTTTACCCAGCTTTCCCCTTCAAAATGTGCAGCTATTCAGATGCTCTGGTGCCAGCTAAAGAAGTGAGGCTCATTTGCAGAGCTAAGCAACAGCCTGTGGCCCTTTCTGGAGGGACCTGGCCCAAAGGGACAGTCACAATTCCCTGTGAGCAAAACCCTTTGGGAAGTTCAGGTTTTGGCAGATGCAGGTGGGGGGCTCAGGAGGGGACAGCAGTGGGAATATGGCCCCAGATGCCCAAAATCAGAAGGTGCTCTGAGGTCTCCCCAGAGCCTTCTCTTCTCCAGGCTGAATGCTCCCATCTCTCCCAGCCTGTCTCCAGCCCTCACAGCATCTTTGTGGTCTCCTCTGGACTCACTTGGGTCCAGACCCTTTTTATGCTGAGGCCTTGGCTCCTGCTCTCCCTCCCTGCTGCTGTTCCAAGGATTGTCCATCTTCAGACGAGTTCCTTTTCATTATCCAGGTCTCCTGTGGCCCCTCTGTCCTGGCAGCTGCAGGGGACTGGGTGCCAGAGCCTGGCTCTGCCTTTCAGCCTCACCACAAGGCTCCATCTCATCTCTCACCAAAGGCTTTTCCCTCTCCACCCTCCTCTGAAATCAGGAGCACAAGTCCTCAGGGCCTCTTGCTTTGCCAACTTTTAGTAATCCTAATTGCTTAATTATCCACTCCAATGTAATGATAAAGCTGCTTAATAATTCTGTTCGCTTCTCATTCATTCTCTCCCTTCCCAGATAAGAAAATGCAAAGACTTCTGGTGGAGATTTCAATCAATAATTCATGCCCTACTGTCATCAGTTGTGCTTCCCCCTCCCCTCTTGGATGGCCTGCTGCTTTGTCTTGTCACTTTGGTTTCATCTAATCAGCTTGTTTTAATCATATCCTCTTTTATAATCATCAGTTAAAGCAATTCTGTTTTTCCATGGCACATTATCACTCGTCCCTGCAGATGTTGCCTGGTTTTCAAATCCAGCACTTACAGCTTCATTCCAGAACTCCATCTTGCTACTGATGAAGGTTCATCCATCACTTTTCCTTTTAATAACTCTCCACCACGACCCCCAGGTGAAAATGTGGCACTGCCAGGGATGGGGGATCCTCAGCTTCTCCAGACAACCTGTGCCAGGGCCTCACCACCCTCACAGTCAAGGATTTTTTCCTAATATCTAATCCAAACCTGCACTCTTTCAGCAAAGGAGAGCTGGTTAAAGTGTAAAAAATAAGGAAAAGATTGATTACTTTCAATCAGTCTGTATATACCAAGCAACCTGAACTGCTCCATTACAGATTTCATCCCTTTCTCTTACAGGTTGAGCTTTTTTCCCAAATGAGACTTGTGAGAACAATTTTGCAGAAATGCTTCGTGCTTCATCTGCTCAGCTCTGACAACTTAATGGCACAAGGGTGCATCAGCTCCTTTCCCTTAAAAAAGCACAATTTTCAATTTACTTACTAGCACAAATAAATAATAAAGAAAATGGCATCTGGCTTGAAGGCAGCATATTTTTAATTCCAGAACAACTACACCTACCTGATGGGAATGTTGATTCATGAATTGCCCAACTTGAGAAGACTTGAACAGCTGGATAATCAAACAAATGTCAAACTGACAATTACCATTCATGTTTCCAGATAAAAACTTTGCTTGGGTGAGCTTTGAATTAACCCAGTGACCTTTAATAGCAACCATGGCACTGTCTGGTCCCTGAACTGTTCCATTTCACCCTTTTCCCTGCCTGTCCAAGCCTGGTTGCAACCCAAGACTGCCACAAATCTCTTGGAAAAGAAATGGAGATGGGGAGACAACTCACCACGCTCACCCAGAAAGCAGGACCTAAAATGGGCTTCTCAACTCCTTCCCTGACCTTACCAACCCTTTTGACACTCTGTTCCCTGTGACATTAGGTCTGATTCTTCCTTTTCCTTTTCCCTTGCACTTTTTAAGCTGTTTTCCACTTTTTCTGTCCACAGGGAGCAGCCCCCTGCTGAGGCTGGCAAAGGCACTGCCCTTGTGCCTTGGCATTTCTCTGTGAACTCAGCTCTTCTGTGGGGCCTTCAGAACACATATTGGCATCTACACACTCTTTGTTTCTCCCTCAACTGCCCCAGACAGGCACAAGATGTTAAAACCAAGCCAAGGTACAAAACCTCCCATTATCCTAAAAGGCATCAGCAGGACACTGCTGAGAACTGGCTGTCACAATGTGTTGTATGATTAAATATTTACTGGATCACACTGCACTCAAAAGCTGTGTCTGCTCTGGGAGAGGAAATGCAAACTTTCTTTATGGAAATGGCAATTTCCACGCTGGAGCACACGTGGGATCAGTTTCTCCCTCCCTCTGCCCTGGCACAGCTCCTGGAGCAACACAGGAGTCACCAGCAGAGAGAATCCACCCTGCCTCAGCTCATGGGGTTCTCCTGTGCTGAAAATGTCCAGATTCACCAGCTTTCAGAGAATCACAGCCTGGGCTGGGTTAAAGGGAACTTAAAACCCATCTGATTCCAAGCCCCTGCCATGAGCAGCGACAGCTTCCACTATCCCAGGTTGTGCCAAACCCTCTCCAAACTGGCCTTGGGCACTGCCAGGGATCCAGGGACAGCCACAGCTTCTCTGGGTACCCTGTGCCAGGGTCTCACCACTCTCACAGCAAAGAATTCCTTCTCAATATCCCATCTAACTCTGCCCTCTGACAGTTTGAAGCCATTCCCTCCTGTCCTGTCATTTCATGCCCATGTCTGAAGTCCTTCTCCATCTCTCCTGGAGCCCCTGGAGGCCCTGGAAGGGTCTCTAAGGTCCCCCTGGAGGCTCCTCATCAAAGCTGTATCCTGCTGAAGATGAAAAATATGAGCCTTGACTTTGCAGCTTTAATAACCTTTTTAAGGTGGCATCTGTGTGGTGTTTATTCACCTACCACTATCCACACAGAACTACCTAGAAGCAGCAGCTGAAGAGCCAAACTCTATTACAGAATGTTTTCCAGGCTTTTCCAGTGCTTTTTCCAAAGCCCTGATAGACCTCTTACCAGAGTTTTTCTGATCCCTGCACTCTCAATTCTAAAATTTTGCTGTACAAATATTTTTTTCTCAGATGTCTCCAATAAAAAATTTATTCATAGTTTATTCTTCCCATGATTTATCCACTGGAGCAGGTGGACTTCTTCAGCCAAAGTGTTTTTTAAAAAGTCTGGGACAAGCAATGTGGAATAATCTTGGTCCAAACAGTTACAATTTGGTAAAGTTATCAAGAAATAGAATACAACAGACTATAAATCCAACAATTTAATGGCTCTGCTGATTTACAGAGCGATGCCTTGAGGGGAAACATTTCCTTCCCCAGCAAGTGCAGCCAAGGCCAGGTTGGATGGGGCTTGGGGCAACCTGGGCTAGTGGAAGGTGTCCCTGCTCACCCTGCAGAGGTGTGAACAGAGAGGGTCTTTGAGGTCACTTCCAGTCCCAACCCTTCTGTGATTCCACGATCTCAACCCTTCTGGATGATTTTTTGGACCAGCTTTGAGGCCACTGTGATCCTCAGTTTGTCACCTCCCGATTCACAGCAGCCAAGGATGCTGCCCTGGAAGACAAATCCTTCCTTGCTCCTGCCAGCAGGCTCCATGGTAAATAAATATAAATATAAATATAAATATAAATATAAATATAAATATAAATATAAATATAAATATAAATATAAATAAATACAAATATAAATATAAATATATATAAATATAACTATAACTATAACTATAACTATAACTATAACTATAAATATAAATATAAATATAAATATAAATATAAAGTTAGGGTTATAAATATATTTATGTTTATAGTTATATTTACAGTTATAGTTTAAAAAATTTATTATATATATTATAACCTCCATTTGGAGGTTCTCTCCCAAATTTGCCCTAACTAGGATAAATACAATATATATTCCATATCGTATATATAATATATATTATATAACATATATATTATATATATATTATTTATTTAAAATATTTTATATTTATTTAAAAAGCACAAGATGGAATTCGGTCCCATGCTACCTTATAATGCCCATTTTTCACCAAGCCTGTTTTTTGCTCCATAGCCTAGCAGCCCCTCCCAGAATAGATTTTTTGCAAATTAAAACTAAATGTCAGGTCTCAGTGACAGGAGGAGTGGAAAAGGTGGAGATGCTGCAGGTGGAGAGCACCTCATGGATCCCTCTGCTCCAACAGCATCTCACAGCAGCAAAACAGTGGTGGCTGTAATTTGATTAAATACCTTCCAAATCTCCAGCTGAAGCTATGTGACACTCCCCTGTACTGAGAGGAGAGGGCATTTCTCACTCAGCCCTCTCCAAATGCAAACCAGAGAGATCTTCCTGCCCTCCTGACAGAGCCCATGGCCTTATCTACTTTAAAGGATCAGCAGCTATGCTGCAAAATTTCTTTTTGTGCTTCAGTTTATGTCTGATACTAATCAGGATTGGAAAAGAACCTTGGTTTGCTTTTTTCCTTCCATAAAGAACAAAAGTAGTTTTCAGAATCCTATTTCCTGGAGACACTGTATGAAGGATTTGCCAGCAGCAAGGGCTGAAATAGGGGATTTTCTATTTTTGTGTTTAAGAAAAAGATTTTATTTTTCTTATTTCAAGTTTTGGCCTTTATTTCCTCTGTCAAGACGCAGCACTCCCCATGAAATGACATAAAGATCAATAAAGGACTAAATGGTTGGAAACAAAAATGATGGAGTTGACCTTTGAAGGAAAAAACAGGTATTAGACTGTGTTTTCAGCAAACAATTATTCCAGTAATTAAACCACAAAGCCCAGAGCATCGATTAGATGCTAAAAATAAAGTCTGATTATCACAGAGACTCATTTTCCTGCAAATACTTGGGAAGAGCAGCATTATCCAGCGTTAGTCCCAAAAGGAAAATGAACTTGCTTATGTTTGCTAACAGGACAAGTTTTATCCCACATTCCCCCTGCATCCAGAACTGAGCATCAATTCCCACTGTGATTCAATTCTCTTGTGATCAAACACCAAATGGGGCCTTAAAGTTCCTGACAGCTGTCCCTGACTTCTTGTATAACTATGGACAAGTAAATTGATCTTACTCCATTTTCCATCCTTACTGTGGGAATATTAAAGATACAATAGATCATGGCTTAGTTGGTCACTTGTGTTTCTTTTCCTTGTGTCACAGCCTCTTCCTCCATAGTTTAATAGCCCCTACTGTAACACCTCCATCTGTGTGGGATGTTCTGGGAGCTAAGACAGTACAAATAATAAATCACAGTAGAATGGGATTTTTGGGAAACAAATGTTCTTTAGGATGCCATTATTTAAAACAACCTGTTCCAACCCCCTGCCATGGACACCTTCCACTTTCCCAGGTGGCTCCAAGCCCCATCCAGTCTGGCCTTGGAGACTTCCAGGGATCCAGGGGCAGCCACAGCTGCTCTGGGCACCCAGGACCTCCCCATCCACACAGGGGAGAATTTCTTCCAAATATACCATCTAACCCTGTCCTCTGGCAGTTTTGCCAAAACTATTCCCAACTACTTTTAACATTTCAGATACACCTATGGGAATGGGCCCTCAGAAAATGACAGAGGTAGAAGGGAATGAGCAAAGGGCAAAACAAACCAAGTGAGGAGAGAACATGGACACAGCAGGATCTCAGGAGCTGCACAGTGATTTTACAGTGGGCTTACACTACCAGCTATTTATTCCTCTGTCTACAAATGGCTGAGTCAGTGGCAGATTTTATCCCCTAAGAACCCTGGAAAAGTCCAGGAATTCCAGCACTCCTTGGAGGGCAGGAAGGTCACAGGAGAGCCAGGTACCTGCAGGCTGCTGCTGAGGCTCTGAGCTCCAGGAAACACTCCATGCCTGGAAACCAGGCAGACAGGGAGGTGACAGCACAGGGCACGGAGCCAAAGTGCTGGGAATGAGAATTCCCTGGCAGCAATGCTCCTGGAAGAACAGTGCTCCTGGAAGGAACAATGCTCCTGGAAGAACAGTGCTCCTGGAAGGAACAATGCTCCTGGAAGAACAGTGCTCCTGGAAGGAACAGTGCCACCCTGCAGCACGAGCACTGTGCGAGGCAGGCCCTGGCAAGGCCCTGAGGCCATCGTTTAAGAGCAGGCCCCAGCAGAAGCCAAGCACCAGGATGTGATGCATCAGGAAGTGTTCCTACAGCACTGGCTGAAATGAAACATCAATCAGATATCCTTCTTGTCCTTCCAGGCTGCTTGGTGCCTACAGGAATCATCCCTCCACAGGCACCAGGGTGATGGATCCATTCCCAGGAGAAAACAGCCCCTCCAGGGGACACGTGCTCACTCCCTGCTGCTGGCAGGCCCCACACAGAATCTGGCAGCTGCCTTAAAATGATTTCCCAGGGGAAAAGGCTGAGGGGAATATTTTAAGGTGGTTTTGGAGTCACCTATCAGGCAAAGGCTTTGGCCTCACTGTATGCTGCGCCCAACACTGGCAGCAGCCTGGTGCCAGAGGAGCAGAGGGCCTGGGATGGGATGAAACCCAGCAGGACAATCCTCATATTTTGTCACTGTGACATCCTGCAGCCCTTTCCTGACTGGGGACTGCCATCTCCATGGGACATTACACTCTCTGGGCTTGTGTCACAACGAGGCCTTTGTGGAGGAAGCTCACACAGATGCGGGCTCATCCCAAGCCTGTGGTGTGGGCTCAGGTCAGTGATGCTGCACAGCCTCCCATGGTCAGAAGCCTCAGCAGTCTGATTTATGACTGCACACACTGGGAACTGTGCAAGGGAAAAGGCAGATTCTGGTGGAGCAGAGAATCATCAGAGTCACACAATGGTTTGGCCTGCAAGGGACCTTAAAGACCCTCCTGTTCCACCCTCCTGCCATGGGCAGGGACAGCTTCCACTATCCCAGGTTGCTCCAAGCCCCAATGTCCAACCTGGCCTGGAACACTGCCAGGGATGGGGCAGCCACAGCTGCTCTGAACTGGGATAACTGGGACAAACCAGGAAATCCAGTGCCAACCAAAACAATGGCTCTGCTATCTTTTGTGTTGTGACACTGAAGACAAGAAGATGCTGTCCAGAGGGATCTGGGCAGCTGGAGCACTGCTGAGTGCACTGGGAAAGTCACTTCATGTCTCTGAGTTGGCTCCCCAAATACAGAGGAGGGTTAATGGCATCAGCTGCCTTCGTGCAAGACCTGTTTGGCACACAGAGCTGTATTCTGTGACTTGTAGACCCCTCCCTAGAGCTGCACAAGGGGGATAATTATTCAGTTCTTCTATTTCTAAACATGCCAGTGCTTCGTGAGCATTGGAAAATGATAGTATCTTGTTTGCCATAAATGTGGTAATTATAGCTAAGACTCTTCATTTACATGGAAATGACAAACAACAAATTAGAATCAAGCATCTACAATTAGGGTAAAAAGCCACAGCAATTTGTTATTCTTTGCAAGAAATCATTTTTCACATCATTTACTGGGAAGGAGGTCTCATTATATAATGATATTTAGCTCTTCAACTACTTTTCAGCTTCGCAGCTTTATTAATTGCACTCACAACAGTTCTCTAATATAAACAAGCATCTTCATCTGCTGACTGGGAATCCAAAGCTGACAGCAGTGACAGGATGTGTTGTATCCAGCTCTGGGGTGTACAGGAGGAACATTGACCTGCTGGAGTCCAGAGGAGGCCACCAAGATGATTTGGGGACTGGAGCCCCTCTGCTGAGAGGAAAGGCTGGGAGAGCTGGGCTTGTTCAGCCTGGAAAAGAGAAGGCTTTGGGGTGACCTCACTGAGGCCTTCCAGTGCCTGAAGGGAGCTGACAGCAAAGGTGGAAAAAGACTTTTTACAAGGGCCTGGAGGGACAGGATAAGGGGTAAAGGCTTCACACTGACAGACAGCAGGGCTAAATTAGATATTAGGAGGAAATTGTTCCCTGTGAGGGTGGGGAGGCCCTGGCACGGGGTGCCCAGAGAAGCTGGGGCTGCCCCATCCCTGGCAGTGTTCCAGGCCAGCTTGGATGGGGCTTGGAGCAACCTGGGATAGTGGAAGGTGTCCCTGCCTATGGCAGGGGGTGGAACTGATGCTCTTCAGGGTCCCCTCCCAGCAAAACCATCCTGTGGTTCTCTGATTCTATTTACAGCCAAATGGAGACCCAAAGCCAGCAAAGAAAACAGAGGGAAAAGCTGCAAACATCTTCAGCACAGGAGTAATTCTGTGGGTACTTCTCAGTAATAATGACCCAGACACCTGATGATGGCAATCAAACAAAAAGGTTTCACTGAGCCTATGCTGGATGAGGAGAAAACAAGTTTGACAGACAAAAACTCTTGCAGGAGGCAGAACGTGGCTTACCCTGGTCTATCCAAATGAAGGAGCTACAAATAAACTGGGCAGACCAAAAGGTGGAGAAGGCAGCTCCATTTTTAGCTTGCATGAGGGAAACTGGCTGATTTCAAACACTTTAAAAAAACTCTGAAGGGAAATTCTTTGGAGAGGAGCAATTTTGATTTATGTCTAGATAGGCAGCTTCAAGGTGTGGGCTGTGGTAGGACCTGGCCTCTTCTGATCTGCATTTCAAAAGGGCACAAGACCAAATTCAACCCCCAGACAAACAAATCTGCTTTCATGGGGCTGATGGTGCAAAACTGCACTGGTGGGACCCAGCAGCAAACTGGAGCAGTGCCTGGCCATCACCTGGAGTCTGCAGCTCCTGGTTCTTCCTTCTTTATCTACACCTGAGAGAGGTGCCCTGGCTTGAGAGGGTTAACACCAAACTAAGCACTAGCTCTACCTCCACATCCCCCTGGTCTTGTACCCTAGGTCCTCACATATTGTTTGATTGCAGTGGAGAGGCCATTCCAGGGGCTGCTGTGAAGCAAAACCTCTCTTTTCTCTGCAGCACCTATTAACAATTATAGGTGAGGATTTGCAGACAAATTAATATCCTAAAATCTTGGTGAAATTTGCTGCCACCCACTGAACTTTATAAAATCATCATCACCTCCCAGACAAGCTCTGCATGGCCTTGCAGTGAAAGGGCTGATTTATCCTTGGATCCTCTGCTATCCACACTTCCCATCTGCTTCACATGTGGCACAGAGCACTGTTCCTGTGTGCCTCCAGTGCCCGTGGGGTTTGCTGCTGTCCCAAACACACACCCAGCACTGGGGCATTCTCCCCTCCTTCCACTCAGAAATGAGGAGATCTGGAGCTTCTACAAGCAGATTAAGATAATCAGTAACAATTTACTTACCCTGAAAGGGCTTTACCCTGATTGGAACAGCTCAGAGCCCACTCTCTGATTAGGACAGTGATATGATGTGGCTCTAAGAAGATATTTTGAGTATCTCTGAGTCAACTCCTGATTTTGCTGCCATCATCTGTTCAAATAATGAAGAAACAATTTGATGCAAGAGAACCTTCACAACATTATCTGGATAAAGCCTCAGAGGTCAATCTGCCTTCAAAGTAGCAGCAAGTGTTTATGGTCTAAGTGCTGAAGGCCACTTGGTACTGCTTGCTTTCCAAGGACCACCAAATGGGCCAGAAAATTTTCTGTTGGCTTGACAAGGGTGCTGTCAACCCTCTAGGAAGATAAACTCTGCAGAGAGACAGAGAAAGAAGTCACTGACAAATCATAGGGAGGAAATAAGCAGAGAACACTTTTTAAACTCATTTTTTGTAGTGGCCTGATCGCACTGTGGTTTTAAGGGACAAGATACTTAGATGAGATGTCAGGGAAAAATTCTTGATGCTGAGGGTGGTGTGGGACTGGTAGAGCTTGCCCAGAGAAGCTGTGGTTGCCCCACTCCTGGAATGTTCAAATCCAGCTTGGATGGGGCTTGGAGCAACCTGGTCTAATGGAAGGTGTCCCTTTTCCCTTAATGGAAAGGCTGAAACAAGATGAGATTCTATAATTCACAGGTGAACTGCTCATACCTTAGCTGCAAGAATAACAAATATTAGTAAGGAAAGAGGTTGAGATTGTCAAAATCTCTCCTTACTCTTCTGAAGAAGTAGCTGCAATTTTTTCTGTTTTTAACTGCAAATACTGTGCACAGGGAGTTCCCAGGGGAAAAGCTGCCTTTTCCACAGCACAAACAAAACCTTTATGGGCCATCTGAAATCTGAAATTCTCTGTAGGTACAGAAAACAATGAAACTGCAGAGCACTTCTTATTAAGTCCTAAACATGAAAAGTAGTTTACTGGCCTTACCCTGTAATATTGTGAATATGTTTGACAGACTTGGGCAATTACTGATCCAGCCTAGTTACAGGTTTGACTGACAGGCCCAAAGAACTGTTGACTCAAACCAGTTCATCACAACACCCTGATTTATCCATCTCTCCAGATTGAGAAATGCTTTTTGTCCACATTTCCTTGAACCCAAAGGGGTGCAGGAGCTGAAGTCTCATTTTTAAAGTCCATTTCAAAGAGATAAACAGAACTACCAAAACCAAAGGAGCAACATGCATTTCCATGTGAGCTGTGGGACCCATAACCAGCTTTGGGAATCCACAGGTAATTTATGCATTCAGGAAAGTTTCCATTTGGTATCTGGGAACAGCAAGCAAGACCCTGGGAAGCTGAGCAAAGCAAACCTGGTGCCTTGCTGGAAATGCCACGACTTTCTGTGCTATTGCACCAGCTTTTCTGCCTTGAAGACATGAGATAAGATCATGCAAGAGAGAACTCAGTCCAACAGTGACAGCAACTGCAGGGCAGTCTGATCACAAAAGAAAACAGGCAAAGTTCTCATCCAGGGAAGGGGATGACACAGATTTAAACTGCACTCAGCTGCCTGTCTTTGGTCCCTCAGTTAAGTTATTGACAAGGTCACATCTCTGATTTCAGTATAAAAATGTTTTATGTGGAGCCTGGTGAATTTGGAAGACACTGAAAGTGCTTTGGAAGGTCCCTTCCCTTCCTGAGTCACAGCTCCCTGCCAGAGAGTTTTTGGGTTTTCTGTCCCCAGCACGTGGTTAAGGGCTGTAGGAGGAACCTCTTGCCAAAGGAAGGAAATATAAGGATGGTTGTACTGCATCAGCTGAGCTCCACATCCCATCTCTGAAGGCTCCCAGGGAAAGGCAAAAACAGATCTGATATTTCCCTTCCTCACTCTCCTGCCTGCACCAATTCACTGCTGATCCAGTCCCAGCCTTCCACTTACCAGGCTTCAGTACAGATTTTGTCCCAGCAACTGTGAACATTTAATGAGCAAAATCTAATACAGGAGGAAGAGACTGAATTTCTTGTTATTAATTTCTATTATTGTGAGAGCTGAAAGGCCACCTGAGATCACACACAAACACTCTACAAACATGCAAAGAAGAGTCAGTATCTGCCCAAAAGAACCTAAAAGAATGTGCCCCCAGAGAGCACTGGAATTGTCTCATCTGTGAACACCGGCACTCAGCCACGGCATGGGAAAGTGATTTGCTCAAGGACTCATGAAAAAGCAACACTTTTCACTGTAATCAGGTGAGGCAGCTTGGGCCAGACCAAAGGTCAGGCTGGCCCTGTGAGGCTGGCAGTGACCAAGAACATTTTTCTAGGAAAAGTTGACAGATGGCACATCACACAGCAACACTCCCCTAGCACATCTTCCTGGGGCTCTGGACGAGATCTCTGCTGTCATTCCTTGCAAAGAATCCCATTTATCCATTTATCCTCTGGTTATCCATGTTAATTTATCCTTTTGGTGATCCTCCTTCTTCCTCAAACCCTTTCCATCTCTGCTGTTTCCCTTTCCAGATGCACAGAGGGGCAGAATGGCACAGAGTATTCAGAGTTAAAATGCTGGTTGCTATTTTTCTCTCTGTTCCTTTATCCCCCACATCCCTCCAGGATCCTACTATATCATCCTCCCCATTCTCTCATACAGAGAGGCTCTAATTCCTGCTCTTTGCCAAGAGTACCCAGTTTGCCATTCAGATTCACTCTCTTGTGGTTACAGGACTAACAATGAAAACAACTCTCAGCCTCAATTTCCCCCTGCAACTTGACTGTCCCTAGGATTTTCTCCAGGATTTCAGAAACACTACTATTTTCAGAAACACTTACCCAGGCAAAATAAGCCCTGTTTTTCCCCATGTATTTACCCTGAGCATTAACACCCACACATCCCAAGCCCAGAGGGACTGTGGGGAACATCTTAGATGGGGAACATCTCTGCCTCCCTGCTCAGGGCTGGGAACAGGGCAGGATAGGTCCAACACTCATCACCTGGGAACCCTGTCAGTGAAATCTGCTTTTAGAATCACACAGCTATAGAACTGTTTAGGTTGGAAAAGCCATCTAAGATCATCAAGGCCACCACTAACCCATGTCCCCAAGTGCCACATCCACAGCTTTTAAATCCCTCCAGGAATTCACCTTTTCCCTAGGCAGCTGTGCCAGTGCTGGACAATACCTTGATTAAAGAATTTTTTCATAATATCCAATCTAATTTCTATGCAGTGAAGAGCAGAGGAGGGAAACACCTGAGCTGCCAGGCCATCAGAGGGGACTCCAGCACCCTCAGGAGCTACCCAGGTAGCTGCAGACCTCTCCTGGCTCATCCCAGGGAGATGAGGACAGGGGAACTCTCCTGCCCACCCACACTATATAATTTATCCATGGGAACTGCTGGCAGGAGCTTGAAGCACATCCAGATTATATTAAGAAAACGGAAAGTCCCACTTCTTTAAACCCTCATATTCATTTTCAGAGCCCACACAGTAGTGACTAAGCAAACCTTAATAACTAATCACTGCTGCTGTCAATTAGTACCTCTGAATGTTCTCTTCCTCCTGCAGATGACTCCGACTGGGGTTGCCTGCTCTGGTTTGAGGGGTGGTGCTGCAATCTCATGGAACCATTAGGGCTGGGAAAGACCTCTAAGATCATCAAGTCCCACTGTCTGTGCCAGGCTATGTCCATGCACCGTCCCAGGAGCTCCCACCAGCTGCAGTCACAGCTCCAGGGATATCCCTGGAGACAGAATCCCCTGCAGTGCCTTTGGAAGGAGTCACGGAGCTGCACCCCAAGCCCTGCATTTCTGTCCTCCTGCAGCCAGGCAGGGGTGATCTGCCACAGTTTGAGACAGCTGGGCCAAACAACCACTGTGGTTCCTGCTCTGGGCTTGTCAGGATGCAGAGCCTGAGGTCAGACACAAGGAGCCAGTGATGCAGCCCTGCTAAGCCCGAAGCACAACAGCTCCCAGTCCCAGAGAATCCCTCTGCAGCCCCAAGGCTGTGGGACCAGAGCATTCACCAGAGCAATGCTGAGTTTTGCCAGCTTTTGTCTGCTCCATTAAGACATGCACCTTAACAAAACGTGCTCCTGGCTGCCTCAGTCTACCAAAAGTTAATTTAACTCCCTGCCTGTCGTGCTCCAGACTGCAATTAAAGAATCACAGGATTATTTAGGTTGGAAAAGTCCACCCAGCTGTACTGGAGCAGGGTTGATTCACCACGGAGTCACTGCTAACTGTGACTTAAGAGCTGAAACAGCACTCACAGGAACATGTTCTGGCTATGGGAGAGCATAACCAGAAAGCTCTGCTTCCCTCAGGACACTCACCAGGTCTGACATGGCACTTGGCCCTCTACACAACACTCCCTAAAACCAAAAAATCAAATGAGGCTGTATTTAACCAGTCCCAACACATATAGAAAATTACAAAAGCCACGAGGAAGTTATTTTCCTGACAGGATATTTATACTGAACCCCATCTTATCATTTTCCTGAATTTGCTTATGTGTAAGGAAAGCCAGGATTGAGCAGGGCAAAGTAACTCCCTCATTCACAGGAAGAAACAGCTTCTGGTGGGACTGGAAGGGCAGACACTGAGATCCCTCCTCAGTCCTAAACCAAAGCACACACCAAAGCCATTGAGGGGTCTTGGAAAGCCTCTGCTGATGCTAGACCTGTCCCAAAGTGTGCAGAAGGAAATGCTGGAATAACTGGCACCCACAGCAGAAGCACAGGAGGGTCACCAAGATGCCACATGTTCCAGGGGTGGCTTCCTGGGCTGTGTTCCTAACAGGGACCTTGGGGCATCCTCTGGATCACCTCAGCTTGGGCATCCCTTGAGGGTGCAACAGCACATCCAGCTTCAGGGGACAGTGACAGCAGCACAGCATGTGCTAAACAAAACAAGGACAAGAAACAGAAGGCTGAGCAGCCACTCCTGCAAAACCAGTCCATTCACACACCCGAGTGAGAAAGGCAGCCTGAGCAGTCAGAGGGGAAAGAGGGATTTGGGAAAAACAGCCTCAAAAAGGACTCAGACTGGAGAACCTCTCGGCCTCACTTCACATTAATAAAGCCTCAAGCACAGATGGTGCTGCTGGTGTATTAAAATAAATGATAGGCTATCAGAGAGCAGCCTGGCTGAAACCCTTTATTACAGCCCAGGCTCGGATGAGGCTGTGATTAGAATTACTCAAAAACAAGGGGGTGAAAAAAGAAAAAAGAAAGCAAAAGCCTCCAGTAATTCTCACCATATCGACCCCTGTCTGTGATTAATGTTGATACTCAGCATCTCTGCAAAACAACAACCGCTGGAGGTTTGAGGTAATTATTTTATTTGTCAGACAAAAATCTGAGCAATTTGCTTATTTCCAATATATGTTCCTAACTCACTCTCAGGCAGAGCAGAACTTCTACATATTTATGTATAACTATATTTAGAGACAGAGAGAGCATCCTTCCAGGAAATAACTTGGATCTCCTTTGATTCTCAAGGGGTCTTAATCCAAGTGAACACCAGAGGGGAAACAAGTTTAGCATCAATCATTTCTGGTTTGCACTGTCCAAGTTGAAAGTGCATCTACATTCTCATTAGGAAGGAAAATTTTAAAATTACCCTCTGTCTCCCCGCTACTTGTTGCAAAAAGCCCTTTTGCTCCATTTTTCTCTCACCCGCTCTGCCACGGGGCCAACATTTTAACCCCAAAGATCAGCCTCTGACATAAATCCCCAGAAGGACAGAGGCAATTCAAGGCTGATGAACCTCCACATTCCCCTCTCCATTTTCTGAATGCCATGAAAACAGACAGATTTTTGTACTGCAGTATAGATCACTATTAGGAAATAAATGTGATTCCTCCAACGTAAGGACAAGCCTCTTTTTACAAGGCAAAGGCCACCCAGACAGGCACACAAAGGAAAAATGAGTAACTCTCACCCAGGGATGGCACAGCCCTGCCTGTGTTCTTCAGTCAAGCTAAGTGACTGCCAAAATCCACAGGGAGAGAGGGGCTCCAAACCAGCTCCTGTGGCTAGATGGAGCCAAGTTTTCTGACATGTAGAAACTGAAGGGTGGGAGAAGAGGCAAAGCACACTGAGAAGTGACACGTGTGTACACTGGAACTGCAGGGGTGGGAAAGGACAAGGATTACTGCAGATTAATGAGAGAGCAAAGACACTTTGATTTACATTCCAGCAGGGCTGACAGGCCAGGGGACAGGCAACCCAAGGCAGCTGACAGCCCAGAAGGATTCCTGCCTCACCATGCTGGAGGAAGCCAGATGGAGCTTGGGCAGCAGATGCAGCCCAGCCTTCAGAGCACAGAGCAGGCTAATGGACCTTATCCTTGAATCCAGGTAAAAAAAAAACCCAAGATAAATTACCTGGAGCAGTAAATGCAAAGTCATGTTCCAAGGCAGACATATCCTAACTTTAAAGGATGTGTCAAACAGATGGATAGAGGCAGACAGCTGGGGAAGGTCAGAAACACTCAGACACGTGCCTGAGTTTCCCAACTTGGCTTTCTTGGGCTGACAAGAGCAACTGGAGGTGCAGCAGAAAGGCTTTTGGAAGTAATCTTCCTGTGCTGGGAAAGTCCAGGAGCCTGGTGCTGCTGCAGCTGCCCTTCTGTGCTGCCCACCAAGCCAAGGAGGGAGAATTTCATAGAATCATTAACACTGGAAAAGATGGCAAAGATCATCAAGTCCAACCACCATTTTCATCACTAAATCATATCCATGTTTTTTGAGCACTTCCAGGCCTGGTGACACAATCTGGGCAACATGTTTCAGATCTTGAAAGCCCTTTTGGTGAAGGGTTCCCTTTAGTAAACCTTCCCTAATGCTCTGTGTACACAGACATCACCTAAGACCCCCCTACCTGAGCCGTGCAGGGGAGTCTTCCACAGATGTTTCCACCAGAGAAGCTGCTGAATCCTCCTTGCAGGTACTTCAGGGAATATTTGCCTGGCAGGGTAGTGGGGATTAGGGCAGGCAGCATTGGCAGCAGCCCTCAGACCTGGATTCATCCATGTATCCCTGCATCCATTAGAAACTTTTCCCAGTCACTGGGACCTCTCACACCAACCATGTCAGCCATGGTGACCAAAATTCCTTCTCTCCTCCCACAACCAGGCAGATGATTTGGATGATTGGAGATGATTTCTCCATGCCTCTGTGCCAACTCTCTCCAAACTGAAGAAAAAGAAGCAGAAACACCGTGGATGGACAGGATCTCTTCACTCCTCCCTGCAATTTCAGTTTAATACTTTTTCTGATGGGGCTCCAACCTCTCTGTGGGCAGGGAGAGGGAAGGCAGAGCCAAAACTGAGAAAATGCCTCTAAATCCTCCCCCAGCCCCTGGAGGCAGCACTTAAGGGCTGGTAACAAATGGGCTTAGTCTTCCTCTGACACAGGATGCATAAACTTTGTGGAAGGGCTGGTATTTCAAAGTAAAGTATCCAAGGATGTTTTAGTGCTGCTGTTTCCTGATACACTCCAACAAAAATGTCAGGGTTAAATATCAGCCTGATTATTGTGAGCAACAGTTTTGTGTCACCTGTTTCTGACAGCAGAGCTGGGAATCACCAAGACACCCTCCAATCTTCTGATTTACTCATCAGATCAAAGGACTGTTTACTCTGAAAAGCCCCTCAAAGATCAAGACCAACCATTCCCCCAGCACTGCCAAGGCACCACTAACCCGTGTCCCCAAGTGCCACACCATACAGCTTTTAAATCCCTCCAGGGGTGTTTTTAAATCCCTCCAACCACTGCCCTCATCTCTGTTCCCTTCCCTTAGCCTTGATCTCTGCTTTGAGGACAAGAACTGAGGTGGCTCCAGCTCATCAGGGGCTCATGCTCCGTGGCTGGAATCCCCTCATCCCAGTTCACAGAGCAGACACACTGTTCCTGTCCTCCCTTTGAAACACACTGGCCTTGTTGCCAAGGGCACAGCAGTCTTGTGCTGGATGGAAAAGGGAAGAGCACAAAAGGGTGGTAGGTCAGGGCCACAGGGCTCAGACTTGTCCAAGGTTCATGTCTCCTGGAAGGTCCCACTGACCAAGATCACAGGGCTGTGCAAGGAACAAGCAGGCTGAAGAAAGAAGGAATGTTAGAGAGACACACTGCCCAAAACACCTTGGAATTAGATGTGAGGAGGAACAAAAGCCATCTCTGATGTGAATTGTACCCTCCTGGGAGCTGCTCTGCTGTTGTAACAGCAAATGTCACCCTGAGCTGGCAGAGAGGATCACCACTGCTCACAGACAGGATGCAGAATTCCCTCTGACAAGACAAACCTGATTAAATATGAGTCTGCTCCAGGATTAAGATGCAACCATGAACAATCTCTTAGGTAAAAAAGAAGCAATTCCAAAGGGAGTGCACATCCCTCACGAGGGACAGAAACCTGAGTTAGGCACAGATTGATGGTGGGAGCTTCACTGCTGCTTGGGAGAGGGAAGGGGAGCTAGCAAGGAACATATGGAACTGTATAAATTACTTGGAGCACCCAGAAAGACAGGAAAAATAATCATCTCTGTTCCTGAGACTGCTCATTTCTGTCTGCAGCCGTCTGGAAGCCAGACCTGGCATGGCCAGTGCTTGGTGCCACATAAATACCTATGATGGGGCAGGATTGCTGCAGGCAGCTGCACTTGGAACATGTGGGGAAGGAAAATTTGCTGGTTATGCTCCTCATCCTGGCTCCTGCCAGCCTCTCCCACCTGGGATTCCTATGGACTGTCAGGATGGTGACTCTCTGAGTGATCTTTGCTTCCATCCCAGGGACAAATGCAGGTGTGCCCATCCTGCCTCCAGCTGGGAAAGGCAATGCCCAAGCACTGATTCAATTCCCCTCCTTCAAATCCCCACTCTGCCAAAGGCTCCCTGGTGAAACCAGGGGTCACAGGGCCCCTCCGTGGTTTTGCTCACCACCTTTAAAACACAGATGAGCCTTTCCAGGGTGATTAAGGAGATAAATGCATTAAAGATTAAAAGGCACTCCGATGTTCCAATGCCACGAGCTGTAAGAGTACTTAAAATAGATCCATTTGGGGCAGCAATTAAAGAACATATTACTAATTTCTGAGTCTCAGCTCCTGCCTTCCTAATGCTGGTTATTTTTGCCCATAAAAGCATTAATCCTATCTTCCTGTAAAAATGACATTTCAAGCATTCATCATCTTCCACTACTGTCCTTCTGCTCCTCTGCCTCACCATCATTAACCAGAGGCATCTGTTCTATGGTTTATGCAGTGTAATTTGTGACCACAGATCTGCAATACAACGAGAGCTATTTTCTCTGTAAGTAGCTGCTCAGAGCTGCAAAAAATTTTTTATCCATTATAAAAAAAAAACAAAAAACACACATTCCAAAAGTGTGTTTATTATGCAAGTGCCTTGTCATTACCTGAGAGAGTTATATGACCTTCCATTATGGTAAGAACCAATGTCCTACCCACAAAAATACATGAAACACAGACATGGTTTATGTTTTGGAAACTACATGTCGAGAATTATATTGTCACACTTCATAACTTCTTCCTAAATTGCTGTTTGTTTGGTTTGTTTGTTTGTTTTTTTTAATCTCTAAATCCTATCCACAGGGATGGTCCAAACTCCCCTGTGTACAATTCCTCCATGGGCAGATGGAAATCAAAAACAAATGCTGTGGAACCAGGCAACTCAGGTGACTTCTCTCAAGCTAAAACCCTGTCTTTTATATATATATATATATATATATAATATATACCCTCTGGTATTGCCTTAAACAGGTGGGTGCAAGAAACACACCAATGGGTCAACTATGGGCAAAAATGGATTTAGGTTGAAACAGAGAATAAAAAATTGTACCTTGCATACAAACAACCCACCACAGACAGTAAATTCAGATGTAATGTGGAACTGCAGTTTGATGAAGACAAAGGTGAAAAATCATGTTAGCAAAAATACAGAAATTACATCAAGTGGACCCCAAATGGAGAAAACACCAACTCCCTACATTTTAAATGCACAAAGCAAACTACTGCATGGCCCAGTGTGGTAAAATTAAAGGCTTAGTAAATTGCCCAGATCTCCTGCTGTTACCTACTGTGGATAGCAGGAGTTACTCACCCTGGGATGTGGGTGATAGGCAAGCACTAAGGCATCAGGAAATAGCTTGGAAGCCTAAGGCCATTTTCCTCTGGGCTCATTCTTGTTAAATTAAGAATTCTCACAGAACTGGGAGAAGAAGCCACCACCAACAGAAGCAGAGGGGTTTGATCTCCTTGGAGCTGTAGAGCAAAGACCACCAGCTCTAAGATGCATGAGGAGTAACTAAAGGACCATGAACTGTTTACCAGGTTTGAACCCACCTCAACCAACTGCAGCTCTCCTGGTAACGCAACACAAAAGAGGGAGCAGGGGAAAATCAGGTATTTTTATCTATTTCCTGAAAATTCAAGCTATACACCTGGTCTTTGTGTTCCTCTGATGCTCTCCAGGCATTCAGTGTTTGCCTACCACACACCACCTACACAGAAATCAAGAAACAAGTACAGAGACACCAAAGTCACCTCACAGAGAACGCAGACAGGTCCAAAAGTGCTGCTCTCTCCTTCACTGGCAACCTGTGAAAGAAAAGCACTTGAACTGGACACCAAACCAAACCCAAATCATATTCAGACCTTGCTTCCCCAGAGCTGCAGGCCTCCAGGACAGCTTTTGGAGGGTCAAATTCTATTTTATAAATGCCCAGGTTTTCTCATTTTCTGCTTTACTCTTTGTCTATATATTGCTGGTTAGAGAGCCAGTTGATGGGCTGTAAAACTGTCAGTCTCGTTACTGGTGCTTATAAATGACTTTTGCTCAGCTGGAGTTAATGTAAGACCATCTGACTGCCCAGAACTGACATTTTTAATGATTCTGTTCCTCCAGTGCCTTCTCATTGACCACTACAAAAATCCAAACTGTCTCTTGCTCTGCCAAGCTGTTTTGTGGATCAAATTCCTTGTTCTCCAGGGATTTACAGCATGTCAGCCATCAGAACAAGCAAACTCAATAATAACTGAGCTGAGAACAGCAATTCCAACACTTCTGGGCTCTTCTGCACTATAGATTTTAGCATTAAATGTCAAAATTCTGAAGGCTGGAGGACAGAAGCATCCCCGGAAGGAAGACACAAGTGCAGAGTATTTTAAAAATGGAAAAATGCCAATTGTAAAAGTTTGGTGCTTGGATGTTGTCCCCTCACTCTGTTCTGTGTTGGGTACTGTCACCTTCCTTCAGGTCTCACTCTCCAATGCTGTATCCCAGGTGAAGTAGAACAACTTCCCCTTCCAAACCCTGCTTAATTTACACAATAAGGGAAATTCTTCACATCTCAGCACTATTTAGGGAAGGAAGAGACACACAGAGTTTTTCTGGGGATGTCCAGCAGTTACAAAGCTGTCCCCAAATTAAAAGAACTGGATTTTCAAAGACAAAAATCACCTAGAGGAAAAAAGGACTCGAAGAAAAATAGCCTGTGCACCCATCCAGCAGATCTAAGGCTTAGCAAGTATTTTACAGCGAGTCTGGTCTCTCCAGGTGCTCCAGCAGAACAATGGGAGCAGATCCTCCAGCTTCCTGACAGGTTTGGGGGATTTCTTGTGTTCTTAACCACCACTTCCTGCTGACACAAGCTGTGTGCTTTTTCCACCTCTCCTGCTCTCCCAAGTACACTCCATAAAGAAGAACACAGGACTAGGAATGGACACAGAGGTAGCCTGATGTGTGCCCATCAATCCAGAGCTGGGAACCAGGGCAGAAATCCCCACCTGGCACAAATGAGGAGGGGAAGGGCTGCACTCCTGCAGAAGCATCTCCCATTCCTCACTACACCCAGGAAATCTCTCTCATCCCCTGGTTCAGCTCCTTCCATGGCCTTAGCTTATCAGTGTGAGCTCATGCAAGTCCTTGGTTTTCACAGAATCACAGAATGTCTTGGTTTGGAAGGGATCTTAAAGATTATTTAGCTCAAATCTCCTCATCTATTTCCATTTTCTTTGTGCCTCTAAAACATAAATAATTTCCCTTTCTCTTAGGAGTACTGTTGAGCACCAGCACACTGCAGATGGGGAAGGAGCAGTGTCACAGAGCCACTGAGGTCATCTAGACAGGCAAAGAATAAATGGCTGGAATCTGATTCTGCTGGAATCAGAGGGGTGAGTCACGAGCAGAGAGGCTGATCCCACTGCATCCCCTCCTTTTTTTTTTGTCAGCACAGCACTGCACAAAAGTCCCATCCAATTCCTAAAAATGAACTCAGCTCAGCCACAGCCTCATCCTCTCCCTCATGGATGCTTGCAACAGCCTAAAAACAAAAGGCAATCCAAACCACTTGGATCTGGTGACTTCCAGAGAGCACCAAAATCCTCATCTGCCCAGTCCTTCAGGTGCTCAGACCCATCACTCTGATGCTGAGCCAACTCACACTTCACAGGGGCTCCTCCAATGTGCATGGAAGTCAATAAAACATAAGCTGGGGAGAAGAATCTTGCCTTTTACCACATAGTCTGTTTATTCCTTGTTTGAAACTTTTGGAAAGCTGCCCTTTCCAGGCTCTGAGGAACAGCATCTGCCCCAGGTCACTGCTTTCTCACCTGCCTGCTGTAGCAGATATGAAATTCCTACCCTGAGCTGGAAATGCAGCTGTGACTCCAGTCCAGACCTGCATAAACCCTGAGCTGAGTGTGACACAGAAGCTCCTCTGTAACCCCAAAGGTCATGGCAAACATTGTCCTGTACAACAGCACCACAAACCTCCTTCACCCAGCTTGCCAAAGACAACCAGACACCCTTGTGGACTCGGAATTATTCCTCTCCCACAGCTCCTGTGCAGCCTGGTGGGACAGCAGGACATGTGAAACAGGCCTGACACAGCCACCACCCAACAATCCTGTGTTTTTCAAGCAGGATTTAGTGTGACAGGGAGGAATCAGTCCTGCTGCAAACTCAATCTCCCCTCAAAGGCCAACCCTCCCACAGAGTTCTGGAAACACAACCTTTGATTCAATTCAGGAAGCCAACATCACTAAAGCAGGCTGGAAACAGCCTCAGAGGAGAACTTCCAGGTTAAATCACAATTACACAGTCAGGGGAAGTGATAGGAATCACACAGATATATGTAACAGACAACATACAAAAGACTTTGGGTTTTTTTAATTTGATGAGCTTCTCAGAACAGCTAACTCTAACAGTCAGATATAAGGACCTTCTGTCTAGATGTAGCTCAGCTTCCACAAAATCACCTGAAACGTTCCCACTGCATTTGACTGGGCTTGGCTTGGGAACTGAGTATGCTGGGAAATTACTCCAGAGCCTTTTGCCAAGCTGGACAAGTTCCCTTCTAAGATCTCCCTTGTCCCACACCAATTTTGGCTTGCATCACATGGACTTCACACATATAGACCCTGACTCTTGGGTGAAGTAATTAAACACAGTCATTAAACACAGGGCCTATACAAACAGCAGGAATAAATTGTTTAAAGCTCTATAAAGGCTTTGCAGGCTTGTCTTCACACTGCCAGCACAGGCTACCCTGGCTGGACCTCTCAAAATGTCACAAAAGTGGAACTCAGACAAATGCTGCTGCAGTAACAAATGGGCTGATGAGCAAATACCCCACTCACTTTGTCCCCAAGGGACAAATATCCCTGCACCAACCCATCTTGGGCAAAGAGAACTGAAATTTCCCCAGGAATCTCATCTTAGGAGTCATTTTTTTGTCCATCCCTGGAGCAAGACAACACTAAGCTCTGAGAATGCAGGAGCAGGTTTGGAATACCCATATTCTCCCCAAAATGACAAGTCAGGTCACACTGCCTGGGACACATCCCAGTGGCACCAGTAATCACTGGTGAACTGGGTTTCCTCATGAATGGACCTGCTTTGTGTTGAGAGCCAACCCATGTCTGGTAGGAGGGACTGTCTCACACAGAGTGAAGAGCAGGAGATGTGAAAGGTAAAGGAAGAAGGGGCTTTTCTCTTACCCAGACCCTGGTTCTGCTGCTCCCACTCAATGGTGTCAGGAACCTGGTAGGATACCCCAGCCAGCTGGGCCACAGGGTTTTCCAGGCCAGCCAGGGGCTCCTGGGAGGTCTCTCCTGGAAGTGTGAAACCTGGCAGCTCCGTGTCGCCCTCCATGCTTTCATCCATCAGGTCAATGTCTTTGTCCTCCTCGTCTTCCTCTTCCTCCTCTTCTTCTTCCTCCTCCTCCTCTTCATCCTCTTCCTCTTCCTCACCCTCTGGCCAGGGAGACAGAAAAGGAACATCAGGAACCATCCCACCAGGCAGGAGGTTCACAGATCCCCCTAGGTGAGCACCAGGCAGAGCAGCTGAACACACTTGTGCTGTTCTCTGACAGCAAAGACACCCACAGGGCTTCGTTTGGAGGAGCTCCTCACCACTGGGAGCTGCTGGGGGACAAGGAGATGTTGTCTCAGACCCTCAGATTAGTAGGAAATACAGAAATTTTTGGCTTCCTAGCAGCAGGGTGCAAACAAGGATGTGGATGTGTACCAACACGTCTGTAACTGCAGAGCTCACTGTTCAAGCAATTACAGCTCAAGTGAGAACTCCTTCCCTGATTGCCACTCTTGGAGGCAGCTCTAAGTAACCCTTAACTCTTACTGAGGCTTTCCCAGCTCTGGAAAGGGCTCAGCTTTCAAGACCAGCTTGCTCCAAGTCCCATCCCACCTGGGCTTGGGAAGTGTTGGAAAGAAGGCAGCACAGCCAACGCTTCACAGGAGAGCTGATATTTTAATTTGAGGAAATTTCTGTGAATTTAGTGCTCCCACTGAAGGAGGGGGTTGAAACAAAATGATCTTTAAAGTCCCTTTCAACCAAAACCATTCTGTGACTCCATGAATTTTCTGCTACAGCAGAGAGCCATTTATTCCTAAACTGTCTGTAACTGTTAACATATGGAAAAATAAATATTTAAGCTGTATTTCATCACTAGAATCTAAAATGGCAACACAGGAACCACTGTACTGGATCCAACCAAAGGTTTTTTTCTGTCCACATCCTGTTTCCAGCCACAACTGGAAAATTTCAGATGCTGAAGAAGTCTAGAGCAGGGCAAATACAGAGCCAATCTTCCCACATTTTCCCAAGTTACCAAAGTCTCAGGGACATCCTATGCCAGAATTTGCATTGGAGCTATCTAATAGCTCCTGATGGAGCCACCCACCATGGAAAGGTGATATCTGGAACAATGGCATGCTTTGAATTTCTCACAGTTAGTTTTTCAAGGCTAAGAATCAAAACATCATATTTATGCACTTTTATGTAATTTACACCAACTCTGCTCAGCCCTGTAGAAAAATTCCCCCCTGGTGCAGTCAGACTGGGAGAGCCCATCACCACCCTGCATCCAGGCATTAAAAACCAACAATCCAGCCAAATCACCCTTTGTTATCCTGATATCCCTGTAGTTGTACCTCATACAGGCTGGTGGCAATCCATCCTGGATGAAATGGCCCCAACAGACTGGAATATCATATGAGGTGAAAATATGAGAAATCAGAGCATGTTATAAACCCACTGATCCACTGTGCTGTGCCATGGCATCTCCTTCCCCTGTAACTCAGGGGTTTGCTTCCAAACAATTTCCTTTCCTCAGCTCAGCAGACAAGACAATCCTGGTCACTGCCTTTCAGTCCTAGCCCTGTGTTCCATACAAATGAGCTGCTGTTGGGATTTAGCTGCATCATGCTGCTAGAGCATGCCTTTTGGTACCTGGAAAGATCATTCCTGCCTCAATGACACCACACAGAGCATCTAATGGAGCTCACAGGGATGCAGTTAGCCCCTTAAATTCCCACTGCATTTTACAGGCAGTTTCTGTATTATAATGTGCCCATCATTTAGAGCTGAGATCAGAATTTTCTCTGTCAAAATGCATGTTTGCATATAAAACACACAGCTGTGGAGCTGAGAGTGGAGCCTGGAGAGTGCTCACAGGAAACCTGCAAAGAAAAGTTAATGTAGGTCTTTTCCCTCTGCTCAGAGCAAGACAGCTATCAACAATCCCAAAATTTAACAGCAGAGACTCTGAGCAGGCAGAACACCAGAGAAGAGGAACACAAACAGAGCTTTTCCCTAGACTGGGTGGAAAAACCAGCCAGGAGAGAACAGGCATCGGGTTTTTATCTCTGTAAAACTACTCTGGGACAAGGGTTTTAGAAGCTTCTCGTGATTTTTAGCAATCCAAGTGACACACACCTGCCAGGATCCAGCTCTGAAGCCACAGATAGCCATCTCCCTGTCTCCAAAGCCTCGAAGGCAGCCAAGCTGAACACCCAAATTGAAAGTGCTGAGACTACTTATCACATCTGATGATCACCAAGCTCCATCCATCACCACGCAGCCACAGCAGAAAGCTGTGAATAATGAGATCCTGGCAGCACAGCCGCTGCAAGGGGGAAAGAAAAGGCTCCCAAGCTTGTTTCCTTCTCCTCTCTGGCTCGTTCCCACAACTGAAAACAGCTTTTTAAGCCCCATCCCGAAATGCCAACAGCTTGCCTTGCTGCAAGGTGCAGTGCAGAGCACCACTTGGTGGTGACAAGGAGGAATCTGCATTCCAAAAAATAAACCCCCCAAACTTGTCAAGTGTGGGATTTCAGGAGCAGAGGCACAACAGGCAGCCGTGGGCAGGCTGTGCATAAGGCTTGGCAGTCTCAGAAGGTGGAAAATGGAAGTGAGCAGCACACAGCTGAAGCTCAAGCTGGAGGTTTGTGCTTCACACAACAGACTTTGACAAAAGTCACGTTTCCCCATTTAATCCCCCTCCTGAATTCCCCTCCTTTTGGCCTTCAAAAGACCTCAGCAGCAGATTGAAAGAGAACTATTGGGAAAGACTGAATGTAGCAAGGAGGAAAAGTGCAAAGCCCAGCAGATTCAGAAATAATCCAGAGTTTTATGGGCATTTGCAGCTCAATGTGAGCTATTTTTGTGTATCATGGAATGGTTTAGGTTGGAAAAGCCCTCTAGGATTACTGAGTCCAGCTGTTAATCCAGTTAAACCACATCCCCAAGTGCCACATTCACACATCTTGGAGATCTCTCCAGGGATGGGGACTGGGCAGCTTGGCACAATGCCTGACCATCCTTTTGTTAAAGAAATTTTTCCTGATGTCTAATCTACACAGCCCCTGGTGCAGCTTGAGGCTGTTTTTTCTTGGCCCATCATTTGTTTGTGTAGTTATTAATATGTGTTATTGTATCATTGTAGGGGAGGCCCAAGGAAACAAGTCTGAGATAAAATAACAAGTTTTAAGCAGAGGTTTTGGGGGATTCCAACTTTATTAATAGAAAGAGGCAGCACTGGGCTGTATCATGGGACTCTGAATGGATCCACAAGTGACACAGATGAGATCCAGAGGTTGGGATTTGCTGTTTCAGGGGGGCAAAAGCACCTTGTGCTTGCTCCAAAAGTGAGGTTTTTCACCACAAAACTACCCATCCATGACAACATCTGTGGCTTAGGCAGGAGAAATGAGACCACCTCACACCTCCCTTGTGAGGCACTTCCCTGACCCAGCAGGAACCCACAGGCTGTGGAATCTGAAGGAATTGGACAACTCCCAGCATCCAGCATCTGAAAGCCTCAGACTCAAGTTTTGGGGGTGTGATGGCTTGAAAGAAGCTGTAGCTGAAGCCACTGGTCTCAGAACCTTGCTGAAGGTAAATGGGGCTACACCAGGTTTCAGCTGAAGAAAGCTTCACTGCAGAATGATGTTTCTACATTTAGATATTTTCCATTACTGTTTGCAAGCACTTGTATCCCTCAGGAGAGCCAGGAAACCATCATTAGTCAGGTTGAACACCCAGGAGAAAGATCTTGCTGTGCCCTGAGCAGCGAGAGGCTCACAGTGGAAGGTGACAGATTCACTCACAGGCACAAACTGAATTCAAAGCACAACAAAAAACAAAAAAACAACACAAGCTAAAATGGAAAGAAGTTGCAGGGCAAAAGGTGGAGCTGTCATTTGCACTGACCTTTCCCTTCCCAGCCTCCCTCACACCAAACTCAGTTCATAAAGATGTCTAAATGATACCAGAGGACTGCTGTGATCCATGACAGTTTGTGATTGTTTTTATGTGGTGTTCAGTGCTGCAGTCACCCCTATGTGCTAAAAACACCACGTAAATATGTAAATAATGCTGTGGAAATAACAGGATTAGGGATGGGTGGGGTCCATGACTCCCATCTCTTGCCAGAGCAGGAGGGAGAGACACTAAGAAGGCTCTGCCAAGTGTTTTCTCCCACTGAGGTTCACTTTCTGCAGTGCTTTTGTGATCACAGCTGACTGTCAAGGCAGGAAGGCCTTTCTAGGACAACTCTTTCATTATTAATGTGTTGCCTTCACGTGCTCAGTCACAATGTCACCATCCAACAGCTCCAGAAGGCTGCCAAGGGCCTGTGAGAGCCTGGAAGGAGAGAGCTGGTAGGAAGGTGGACAGGCTCTCACCACAAGGAGTGCTCCTGGAAAAAGTGCTGTGCCACAGTGGGACAACACACCCAGACACAGAAACTCTGCCAAACATCAGGGTAAATCCCCCCTGGGGTGAGTTCTGCACTGCCAAGCCATCCAAGCTATTTGCAGGATGTGGTGCTGTCTTAAATGCTGGGCTCTGGAAAAAATAAATAAATCAATCTCTTGGGAAGTTTCAGCATCTGGGCAATGGCACAGGGAAAGGGACTGCTGGGAGGAATGCACCTCTTGGGTCTGACCCTACCACACAAAGCAGGATAACATAACCCTACCCACAGAAGCTTCAAGAGAAGAAATTTACACGTCACAGAATCATTAAGGCTGGAAAAGCTCTCAGATCATCAAGTCCAACCATTCCCCAGCACTGCCAGGGCCACCAGCCCATGTCCCCAAGTGCCACATCCACACATCTCTTAAATCCCTCCAGGGCTGATGACTCCAGCCCTGCCCTGGGCAGCCTGTGCCAGTGCCTGACCACCCCTTGATTAATTTAATCAAAATTTAATCAGCCAGTGATTAAATTTTGCCCCAATACCCAATCTGGTGGAAGTTAAGTTTGTTTTCTCTTGTCCAAGTTCAAGGATTTCCTGCTAAAACAAAAACAAACTGCATCTACAGCAGCATTCACCTCAAAATTGCTCTCACACTGAGCCAGGCTAGAGTCAGTTTAGCAGGACAAGACTATTTTAAAGGGGAAAAAATACCCAAAGTGCTGCAGAATACACTGCATGTACTATAACAAGTCTGCTCCCTGGCTTGCTGCAGAACCCTGGGTGTACAGGGGTTGAACCAACCAGTATAAAGCTTAAGACAAGAAAAAGGTGAGTTATGAAGCAAGGGCAGTCAAATCAGTGCAGATTTAATGGCCATGACCTGTGAGTGGACAGGGCAGAACAAGACAGATAAAGGCAGATAAAAAGTTTACATGTCCTAATAAAATGCTTTCCCCAGGATAAGGGCTGTGGGTGTAGGATTTTTTTTCCAAACCACAAAAAAATCCAAAACAAACAAATCCCAACAAAAAAACAAACAAAAGAAACTAAAAAACCACCAGCAGAGACACTCATTCCATTTTCATTAGGAAGGGCTGTTGGTGTTTTATTTCCAGAAGCATTCAAGCCCTGTGAGGACTAAGAGGAGCCAAAGGGAACACGACTGAGTCCACCCAGCTCACTTCTAGTCTGAGCTCCTGCTTCTTCCCAAATCCTTCATCCCCCTCCTGCAGCATCCCTGAACAAAACAGCTTCCAAAAAAAGCCCCATGAGCAACACTCTCCCACCTGGCAAGGGACCCCAGCCCTGAGCAGCTCCAGCAGAAAATGTTCCTTGCAGAGCCTTACTGCCACATCCCTGCTTATCTGAACCCACCTCCCCTGTGCCAGGAGGGTAAACTGCTTAATCCTCAGATTAAAACAAACAGAAACTCATTAAAAACTTTCACTCACACAGCCCAATTACATTTCAATAACAGCAACTGTGGGGGTTTATCTGCTGTTTTTGTTCAAGCTTGGAGATAAGCACGGGAAAGCTACAACATTAAAGTGATATTTAAGTGAACACCTCTTTTTTTTGGACAAATGAAAAATCAAATACAGTTCAAAATTAAAACAAAGCTTGGTCAGAACAGGAACTAAGGTGGGTCAGACTAAGAAATGTCATCCAGCCTGCTGGAGGCACAACATCACAAAGAACAGAAAGCTTGGGGTGCTCAGTCTAGAGATGGGAAAGCCTCAGGGAGACCTTAGAAAACCCTTCCAAGTGCTAAAGGGGGGTCCAAGAGAGCTGGAGAGGGAATTTGGACCAGTGCATGACAGCACAAGAGGGATGGCTTCAACCTGGCAGGGTTAGATTGGAGATAAGGAAGGAATCCTTGTCCATGAGTGAGGCCCTGGCTGAGGCTGTGCAGAAAAACTATGCATGTCTGTATCAAACACTTTCAGAAGAGAGAGGAGAGGGAAAAAAGTTGGGTTTGATACAAGGAATTGTCACTTTTTCTTACCATTTTCTGCTACAAAGGAGAATGAGGGATGAGCCACCACCTACTGTGATGAAGATAGAGGTCAACACAGAGCAGTTCCCATTTCAGTGGTAGCAATAAACAAGAAGCAAGAGAAAAGTGTGTACCAAAACCATTTAATAATTCATTTTGCATGTGCTTTGTTTTAAATCTTCTGTTCCTTGCCAATTTAGTTGATATCCAAAGAGCTGGTGAGGAATTATAATATCAGCCTAGTTAACCATGCTGGGTTAAGTGCCTGCTTTATTTACACCTCTGCATCCTAATTCAAAATTTTAACAGGGTTGTAGAGATTCAGTGAGGCAGATCTTAATCCATAGAGTCAGGGTCCAAACAGCAATCCCCTTCAGAACCTTAATTTCGGGGAAAAATACCCTTCACACCCCCCAAATCAAAAAGAAAGTCCCTTCTACTGTGACACAGTTCCAAAAAAAAATGGGGAGTTGCAGCATCTTTTATAAATTTATGTAAATGGCTACAAATTCTGAAATATTCAGGAGGAATTTCTTCACAGAAAAGGTGATTAAACATTGGAAGAGGCTGCCCAGAGAGGTGGTGGAATCAACATGGCTGGAGGTGTTTAAAGGAAAGACTGGACATGGTCTGGTTGACACAGAGGTAATTTTGGTCAAAGGTTGGACTCAATCCTGAAGGATTTTCCAACCTAAACTATTCTATGGTACACAAAATGGTTCACAGCAGGCTGAACACACACATGAAACTCCAAACTCTGCCAGCTGAGAGCCATCCTAATTAATTGGGAACACTCCACACAAGAGCTACTTGGTTAAGGCCTCCTCCTCTGGAGCAACTGATTTTAAGTTGTCCATTTTCAGAGCTATTGGCTGCTCCTGCCAGCACACAGCAGCCAGAGCAGCTCCTGCTTTAATCAAACTCTGAGCACCCTCCACAGCCAGCAGCCCTCCTGACCCCTGAACTGTGTGAGCAGCTCAGTCCCAGCAAGGGGATCAGACTGCAGGAGGAAATTCTTCCCTGTGAGGGTGGGCAGGCCCTGGCACAGGGTGCCCAGAGGAGCTGTGGCTGCCCCTGGATCTCTGGAAGTGTTCCAGGCCAGGCTGGACAGGCCTTGGAGCACCCTGGGGTAGTGGAAGGTGCTCACAGCAGGGGTTGGGATGAGAGGCTCTTTGAGGTCACTTCCATCCCAACCCATTCTGTGATGCCATGATCCCCTGCTGTCCAGGCAGGGTGGTGGCACACAAGAGAACCAAATCTTGAGCCTGCAGGGCCAGATACAGACTCACCCTCACCCACAGCAGCAGGACCAGAGTCTGGTGTGCTCTAGCCAGCAGGTTTCAGCTGAAAACTGCAATGATTTTGCAGAAGATGGAGCATTGCACACATCCTGCCACTTCAGAAAGCCCCACCTGCCAAATGCTGCCACGCTGGGGGTGTGCAGTCACCTCTGCCAACACCTACCATGGCAGATGCTACAGCACAGGAATCAAGTTGAAAAGGAATGGGGTTTCTTTCCAAAGAGTCACTTTTTGAATGGCACTGGGAGGTGGTCCTCAGCAAGGCAGCTGAACCGGCAGCTCTGTGTACCCAGAAGGCCTACAGAGAACTCTGCAGTGCTCAGCTTGCTAGAGAGACATACAAATTCTAGGCAGAGACAAAATACATAATCAATTCCCCCAGACAAGCAAGCCTTATCCTCTGCTGTGCCCTGTCCCCATATCCTATAATCCCTTTATAGGATTTCTCTGACTAGGAAGGGCGAGTAGAACCAAGCTCACCATGGAGTCAAGGCAGGAGGATATTTGTTACCCAGCTCATCTCTCCAGAGTCCACCAGAGAGGAGGATAAGCTCATCTAGACATATTTTCATTCTGTCTGTGCAATTTGGTTTTTTAAAACAGTTTTGCATCCGAGCCAGGCAGGTGAATACGCAGATGCAATTAACCACAGGCAGTTTGGCACAGATGGTCCCCAAGAAACAGAGTGAGCTGAGCAGCAGGGGTTTATATTTAATGATGAGCCAGGCCTTCAGTGAGACAAGTCAGCAGGACCCCACTGAAGGCAGTAGAGCTCACTCAGCTCCTTGCACTTCTTCCAACAGTGAGCCAGGCACAGCCTCTCCCCAAAGGGCAAAGATCCCTCATTAGGGACCCAATCATGTGCCTGCAACAGAATCCCCAAAAAACCTGAGTATCCTGGGCTGGAGCTCTGTGTAGCTTTAAAGGAAAACACTCCCAAACAGATCTTGGATCTGGGAGCATCTAGATATTCTGAGAGTAAACACCAGAACTGTAATTTTGGGAGCTAAGCTTCCAAATGCCACTCCACCATGAGGATGGGATACCCCTCCAATTGCTATTAAACAGAAAAAGATGTTAAGGGAGCAGAGTTGTAGCTCAAAAAGCCTTCCTTTGTGTTTAACTGGGGCAGCACCATCCCCAGGCAGAAAGCCAATTGCCTTTCCCCAAGTTGCCCCATTTTACAAGATGTGGATTCATGATCCCCAGCACCAGGGAACCTTCTGGCTCCCTGCACAAAGGTCTAGGCTGAGCAGAGGAGGTTCAGCCCACAAAAGCTGTGCCAGATCCACACAGCACAAAGAGCCCCGTGGCCCTTTGAGAACAGGCACCTGCAGAGCCAAGAAACCCACATTTCCACTTGAGTCCTCATCACTGAGGGCACCTGGTTCCTGCTACAGCCCACAATTGCCTTTAGAAGATCCCAGAGCACAGAAAACTGAGGGCAGTAGGAATCCAATAAAGTTGCATCAGTCCTGTACTGGAGCAGAAAGGTTTTTTTAATGCCTGTGCAGAAGGTCTCAAATCAAGAGAGACCAAAGCTCAGCTGAAACTGAAATCCCTCTTATCTTCCCATGCAGAAACCCAGGCTTCTAAAGGAGATCCCAGAGGGCTATAAAACACTTTAGCCTCCTGAATCACACTGCTCTTGCTGAGCAGAGACCTCATTTCCCAGCCTGAAAGATGAGGTTTTCCCTACACACACGACCTTTTCCTCCCCTGCTGCCACTCTCCCATCAGCACCACATCCTTGCCTTGCCAGTGACATCCAAGATTCATCCTGGCAAGGGGAGAATGCTGCAGTTGGAATCCCAGAGAGCTCAGGGAAGGCTTCAAAGCCAGCAGCAAGCCAGGCATATGCAGTAGGGAAGGCTCCCAGCTTCTGCTGCCCTCTAAACTTAACAGGAGTGAGAGTTATTGCTTCCTGCAGAGAAAAGATGCTGATGAGCTGTTGTCTACAGCACCCCACCTCTACTCAGAGGAGAAATACCATCTGGCAATGCCACCCTGGAGAGCTGCCAACCTTTGCAGTAAAATACTACGGCAAGAGAAGGTCAAGATAAAAGAAGGGGAGCAAAAACAGGCGGAAAGATTAATTCCTGCCAGGTGGTATCAGCCCAGACACCGGAGCACAGAACTGGATGGATGAGCAAGCAGAGAGGAGTTCAAGCAGGAAAAGGAGCAAGAAACAGTTCTCTGCAGGAAAATTGTGGGTGAGCTGAATAGAAGGCAGATCAGAGCTGCAGAGCAGCTCCAGGGCAGGATCTGCTTTACCTCAGCACCCCTTGGTGGGTGTTCCCTGGCACAGAGCTCTGCAGTGCATGCACACACCATTACAGGTGTGCAGAGCCAGACCCTGCTGCAACAGCAACACCACTGCTGCTCCCTATCCAGGAAAAAACCCACCCCCACCCACCACAGCCACTGGAATTTCAGGCATCCTCCAGGACACTGTTCATTGCTTGCTTCCTGTGCCTCCTGGGAGAGGACAGGCTGTTCAACAACTTTATTGGGAACAGTAAGATGTGCACACACAGGTGTAAGCCAAACAGACAAACTGGGGGCTGTCAGGGCAGCTGTGGCACCCCACAGGAGGCCACCTGGCCCTGGGGCTCAGAGGTACCTTCTGACTCCAGGCGGTCCAGCCCGTAGGTCACGGCCGTGCTGATCCTCCGCACAGAGGGAAGAGCTGTTCTCCTGACAGAGGAGCCCACTGATGCTGGAGTCACCAGGACCACAGTTCTGCTGGATGGCTCCTCTGTCTGTCCAGCTGGGCTAGAAGACATCCCACCAGTGGCTGGAACAGCCTTCTCACTGGTGACCAGGATCCCATCTGTGAGATCTACAGAAGACAAGAAACATCAGCCACGCAGCCTAACAATATTTTTTTTAAAAAAACCCAAGGAACTCCTTAATGAAAATTTAACTCAAAGGGAGTCACTAAGCTTTCATTTCCTTTGAGATGTGACTCTGCTGTAATGAAACTTTCTCCTCAAGGGCAGCCAGCAAAGGAGGTTCCCTCTAATGAGGGGGGAACCCTTAAAGGTTTTAATTCTATTGCTTTAAGGACTACTCATAACCACACCATTACAAGATCAGAGCACCAAGACACCAGCTGAGAACTGAGCCAAGTGACAGATCTAATAGTTCATTACAAAGATAAAAGTTGGTTGAATTTATAATTAAATCCCAGAAGCAAATTCAATTAATGGGAACTGCCAGAAGAACCTTCTCCCCCTTACAAATGGACCCTAAATTTAGAGATATAATACAAACAGCTCTTTTCTTTTGCTGCCCTGCAACACAAGAATTACCAGAAAAGCTGCCCAGCAGCATTTTCATTACAATGGTCCCCACCACCACAGAAATACACTCCAGCTCAGAGTCAGCCTCGTGCTGAGGGACCCTTTGCCACACTCCTGTTGAGAAGACAGGCTCCAACATGTACCTGCCAAGGTGACACCAAAGCAGCAGGCAGCAGCTACAGGAACATGACTGCTGAGAGCATTTCTGTATGAGCTACATCAACCTGAGAACATCCCACCATTGCTCAGGAAAAGTGAGCATCAGTGCAGGTTTCCACACCCAAGGCTCCTGCAGGAGGGTGTCTTTCCCCCACCACTGGCTCCCATGTAATCCTGATGAAATATTTTCATCCTCTGCACCGAGCATCAGCAATTGTGACTGCTTTGGGTTCCAGAAGTAAAAACTCTCCTTCCATAAATAAAAACCTATTTAAGTGTCTAAAGCTAAAGGCACCTTGCTAGAAAGGACAGATGGCGGGGTTGTTTGGTTGGGGCATTTTTTTTTTAACCTCTACTTCACTTATTTGGGGCAAAAAAAACCCCATGTGCTGGCAAATTCCAATGTGGTGGATCTCAGTGTGGGCAGAACACAGCAGTAGCCCAGCTTTAGAGGCAGAAACTCAGCAATAAAAAGTGACTTCAATAAGGATGTTGTGTTGAGACTGGAGTGTCCAGGCTCTGACACTGGTTTCAGATGTACCATCTCATCCTGTGTGGAAGTGAGTCCCTGAAGCAGAGTCCTACCTTCTGCATGCACAGGGTTCACTGTGGAGGAGGCACCAGGTGCCACCAGCACCTCGGTGGCACTGGGAGCCGTCAGCATCTGGGTGTCCTCCCCGCTGTTCTCCTGAGGAAAGCTGGCAGCCCCTGCTCCCTGGGTGGCACCAGGCACCTCTGTCACAGCTGACAGAGCAGCATCAGCCTCCTGGGCAGCTGTTGTCATCTCCTGAGTAACACCTACAGCAAGAACAGGTGTCAGGGCACACTCACAGGACAGCTGACAGCAGTAGAGCACACATCTGACACAATACAAAAGGAATATAACTCCATGCATTAACAATTCCAGAGCCACAGTGCCAGCAGCAGGTCCAGCCTTTAGTGACCAGCTCCCACTGAAACCTCAGCCATGCAGAAGGGTTTATTTTTGTTGCACAAGTCCTAAAGACAGTGTTGCTTCCCCAACATCTGGGAAACAGCAGAGAGGGAACCTGCTGACAAGTCGAGGGCTTATAAATTAATCTAGAAATTAATCAGTCAGGTTTCAGCACCAGCCTGCAATTATCTTCCCTTCTTTTACAGCAAAAATTAGGTCTTTTGGATGCAATGAAGGGAAATCATCATTTTGCATCTGCAGCCAAAGAGGGAAGAATAAAGATGCCCAGCAATTAAAAAGTCCTCATCAAGCTAGAAACATGTCATTGCCCAGCACCTGACCAGCCTTGGTTTTTTTTTCAGCATTTCCTTTATATTTTAAACACTAAGTAGGAATACTGTCATGAGGCTGCAGATCTCTGGAGGTATGTGCAGGGCAAGGTGACACCATCAGCCTGTGGCAGGAGGATTTCTGCCTGCAGGTGAGAGTTGGGACAAGCACTGGACCACAGCTCCACTATGGGGTGAGGAGGCAACACGAGGAGTTTGTGACAAGGGCCAGCAGCTCTCTGCACAGACCTCTTGACCTCAGCAGCCTTGTAAAGGCATTAAAAACATCAATGGCTCACAGGCTGCTTGGTACAGCTCACTTAAAATCCCAGAAATGAGAGGCAAGTGCCTGTAACAGGCAAGTTTTACCTTCCCATGAAGTCCCCAGAGTAGGAGAGAGCTCAGGCTGGGTATCTGTCACCACAGCAGCCTCTGGCTGTGATGGAGGGACACTTTTCTCCTCCTCTGCTGTGACTGCACTTATGTTTTCCAGAGAGCCAAGATCAGCTGTGTCTGCATCTGACAGGTTCCCTGTGTGGAAGGCATCATTGCTGCCTGTGGAAGTTGCTGGCAGCTCCTCTCCTTGCACTGGCACTGTGCAGTTGCTCTCCTTGGCAAGCCCAGGTGCTGGTGGAGGGGATACTGGGGAGGGCACTGCTCTTGTGGCATCCTCCTCCTCCTCCTCCACATCCTCCTGAGTGGTCTGGGATGGTTCTGTTGTCCCCAGCTCTTCTGTCACCTCCTGGTGAGACATGCTTCCCCCTTGACTGATGTCCCCCAGTTTTGTGTCATCCCAGTCAGGTGGCACAGTGTCCATAGGGGCAATGGTGACAGTGCCAGCCGTGGGGGGCAGCTCTCGTTGTGTGACACCCGTCCCTGCTTCTGGCTGAAGGGAGGCCTCAGTTGCCACAAGGGGATGTCTGGCAGCCACAGATGTTGGTGGAGCCAGGGATCTCAGAGGGCTCCCTGTGCGGGGTCTCAGCATCTCCAGCTCAGAGGTCACACCCGCAGCCTGGGGAGTTGGGATGACAGGGTGGCCACTGGCTGCTTCCCAGCTGGGAGAGCTGGGGCTCAGTGTGGGCTGGGAGCTGCTCTCTCCTTCCTCCTCTTCCTCCACAGTGGTCCCAGAAAGGGGGTTTGCTGAGGGGCCAGCAGAGCTGGGCTCCACTGCCACACCACCCTCTGTTGTGGTGTCACCAACAGGGCCACCAGACTCCTCCTGGACTGGAGGGCTCAGTGTGGTCACAGCTGTGGTCAGCATGGCCCTCAGTGCTTCATCCTCGTCCAGCTGTGCCTCAGTGGGAGCCAGCTCCTCCTCAGGCACAGCAGGCAGTGCCCCAGCAGAGGGGTGAGCCCCCAGGGCCTGGCTGCTGGGGACAACACGGCTCGGGCTGGCAGGGAGAGCTTCTCCTCCTGCAGTGAAAGCTTCATCCACAGGTGTCCCAGATGGCTGTGCTGACACTGCACATGGCTCCTCAGAGGCTGCCTGATCAGAAGGGCCCAGATTGTTTTTCAAGTCCACCATGCCTGTCCTTTCATCTTCCAGCCCATTCCCTGCCCAGGGGCCGTGCTGGACCTTTGTCACACCAGTCTCCTCCAGAGGCTGAGCAAGGCATGGAAGGCTGCAGGACAAGAGCAGGATGCTGCAGGTGACCACACAGATATTAAATCCTTTTGATCTCCTCATGGCTGAGGGAAGATGCATCCAGAAGCCTGCAAGGCTGACAAATCCACAGACCTAGAAGGGGAAAAAGGAACCAAGATTACACATTCCCATAAATAACCATGGACCCTGGGCCTTAAATAACTGGGAGACCAAGTCTGTGGCCAGTTGTGACCCCTCCTACATATTCCAAGCAATGAATTCCCCCATCTGTTTTACTGTTCTCAGCCTACCCTACCTGAAGATGCCAGACAGAACCAAATGCTGCTCTGAAGCCCAGGACAGACCTTGCCCAGCTCTCACCCCAGCAGCAGAGTGCTATGCTCTACCACCCAGCAGGCATCAGACCTGCAAGCAAAGCTGTGGATCAACCTGTTTGTCCTGAACCAAGTCCAAGAATGATGCTTGTCAGGGCCATGAAGTCTCAGGTTTTTTATGGCCAGCCCTGTTCTGTGCACTGGCACAGGAGGAGAGCAAGGACCCTGCACAGAGAACAAGATGGGTTGTGGGGGACAGCACAGGACTAAAGCCACACCAGGAGGCTTTGGGGCTGCATCATGTCCTGGCTGAGGTCCTTGGTCCCACAGAGGAAGCCACAGCCCAGCCAGCAGCACTGCTGCATTAGCACAGTGCCCACGCTGCACTGCACCATGGAGGCACTTCCAGAAAGTTCCACACCCAGAATCACTGTGCCAGTCAGGAGTTTCCAAGAGAGCACTGAGCCTGTAGCCCAGCAGAGATCCAGCCAGCTGACAGCCTGCCCTTGGCAAGCTCTGCTGCCTCCAGGCACACAGCTCCAGCTCCCAGCCACCTCCCCTGGGCACGTGCCTCAGTCCTGGGATGCTTCTCCTGCGCTCCAGAGCAGAAGCCCATGCCATCCAAGGCCCCACACACTGGTCACACCTGTCCCACACACACAAACATCCCTCTGTCACACACAGCCTGGGCTGGTGCTCCTCCTCCCAGCTCCAGGAGGCAGCTGGGCAAGGGCACAGCCAAGCCCTGCTGCAAGAGCCCACAGCCATCAGCAGCTTCAAGTTCTTTCTCTCATGTGTTCCTCCAGTTCTGGGGCCCCCAACATGAGAAAGACCTTGAGCTGTTGGGGTAAGTCCAAAGAAGAGCCAAGCAGATCACAGGGCTGGAGTACCTCTGCTACAGACACAGCCTGAGAGAGTTGGAGAAGGCTCCAGGAACACATTGGAACACATTCCAGTGCCTAAAGTGGCTCCAAGAGAGCTGGAGAGGGACTTTGGACAAGGGCATGGAGTGACAGAGCAAGGAGAAATTGCTTTCACCTGACAAAGAGTAGGTTTAGATATTAGGAATATATTTTTGACTGAGGGTGGTGAGGCACTGGCACAGGTTATCCAGAGAATCTGTGGTTGCTCCTGGATCCCTGGAAGTGTCCAAGGCCAGGCTGGACGGGGCTTGGAGCAGCCTGGGATAGTAGAAGGTGCCCCTGCCCATGGCAGGGGGTGGAATGAGGTGAGATTTTATCATTCCCAAGCAAACTGCTCTTCCCTTTGGGCTGCAGGAGTAACAAATATCAGTAAGGAAAAAAGTTGGGGTTGTCACAACCATCCCTAAGTCTTCCAAAGACCAGCAAAGGTCACCCTGTGCAGTCTCGCTGCTCATGGGCACCAGGATAAATCCCTAAACTTGCCACACTCCCCATTTCCCCACCCAAACAGCACAGGCAGAAGTATCACTCACATTTGTACCCACAGAGTGCAGCAACACAGCTCAGAATCGACCACTGCAGGCTCCAGCATCTGGCTGAGCCTTCAGGGCACACTGAGTCACTTTTTCCATTCTCCCTGAAGCCTCATCCCAGTGGTTTGAGCTACTAGAATAATTCCCTGTCACAGGCCACACACATGCACCAGGTGCTCGGGGACAAGCAGAAGCCACCACAAAACTCTTCACCAGCCTAGATTCCTTCCACTTTATTTTTAGCATCTTCTATCTCTGAAGCATGAGGAGCCACCCATCTATTTTCTCTATCCCCCCCATCCAAAAAATAGCTGAAAACTGACAATATTTAGCTCTTCTTCCAGGCTAACTCTTTATGCATTCCTGTAATCAAAAAGCACTAAGAATATATTATGGAAGTTAAACTGTTAGTGCCTAACTACTCTGCCTTACCATGCAGCTGAATATAAATCATGTTCACCTCAACACCCCTTCAGCAAGTGCCTGTTCAGAGCAGGCATATTGAAACATCAAGAAGTTGGGTTTTTTCCTACTTAAAAAATAGTTTGGCTTTAAATACAGCTTCTCAAGAAGTCAGGAGCATTTAGGTGGCACAAATGCTTTCAGCAGTGCTTAAACATAAACAGAACTCCAGCTGCACTTGAAAAAGCACTTCTCTTGCAGTCATATACATTATACATATGTATATACACATCTGTACAGATATTTTGTAGCTTTCTAGCTCTAGGCTCTCAAATAGCCCAAGATATTCAGGACAGGTTAGCAGAACTAAAATGCTCATCTCCTCCCAACAAGCTTACTCCATCTTTACTAGAACCTTTGCTCCTTCTGGGTGGTAGATAATGTAGGCAACTCAATACCAGCCTGATAAAAGTTCTGGAGTCCTTCAGGCAGCTTCATATTGTTTCTACCAGTCTGAAGAGCCCTGCTGGTCATAATCCTGCATTTCTATAGGGCAAAAAATCACATTGGAGACTTATTTGCTCAGGAAGTCCACAAGAGCCAGATGCAAGCTAACCTAGACCTTCACACTCAGTGAAAGCAGGAGATAGCAGCACGGAGCTTGCTGCAGGATAATGGCATGGGTTCACACTTCAAAGAAGATTAGTCAGGGCTTAAGATCTACTTAGCTTTAGGAAGAGGCTGGATTAGAGAGTGTATGAACAGCAGTGACCTGGCTATCTCCTTAAGCAGAGTTTGACACCTTGCTGAAGCACTTCCAGTGAATGCAGGAGCTGCAGGTACCTGGCTGCAGAGCAGTCTGTTCTCCCCAAGCCGCACTGAGTTACACATTTATCCTCCCATCTGGATATTTTTATAGTCAGCCTGCTCTCCAGCCCCAGCCAGGCTGTAAGAGCAGGCTGGAGCACACTGCCCTGACCAAGCACCTCCCCTGTAGTAAACCTGAGCTTCTCTGTTACCAGCTTGAAGGCAGTAACTCAGTATTTCATGCCACAGGAACTCCTTGTCCCCAGATTTCACCTGGCATCCTCAGAGCTGAAGCCCTGGAGGCTAAGCACCAGCCAGGCTCAGGGTAGAAAACTAATCCTTGCTTCCAATAGGAAGCACACACTGAGGGCAAGAGACAGTGCCAGCTACTTCCCCTGCACTTAATAACAACGAATCCCAGGAGATGCAGTTCCTCCAGCCGCAAAGGCAGCGCAACTGCAGGCAGCCAGGGAGCTTTATCTTCAGCATGGAAAATAATAACTTTTCTTTTAACACCTGGGAGGCTGGAAAATAACACAAAGGACTGCGAGGCTGAAAACAGGGGTAAAAGCTGGACATCTCCAGGAGCTCCCCACAAGAATAAGAGCCAGCTACCTCAGTGGGGAAGTCAGGAAGCTGAGGGACAATAAATATAAATTGGTCACCAGCTGAAGCAGTCTCAGACTCAGTTGGATCTTTCTGAGCCAGGCTGCTTGCCTGCTCCATACAATTAGCACTTGCAGTAGTTATTAAACCATTAACCCCTCTGAATTAGGGAGACCTGTTTGAGATCAGCTCTTGGGGGGCCCAACAAAAGCCAGCTCAGAAGGAGCCCCAGCCTGTTATGGTCACTCCAGCAAGGCAGGCTTGCAGGGGAGCTGCACAGGGCAGAGCAGATGTCTCTCCTTCAATAGCTGCTCCTTGCATGGACCAGTGGTTTGTGGAGACATGCTGCAAAGGATTAAGCTACCCCTCTGTTCCAGCTGTATGCAGCCACTCCCTCTGAGAGCTTTTTAAGAGTTTCACCCAGCCAGCTTACTTAGGGAAAACAAGACCCCTCCCCCTGGAAAAAAAAAATAATAAATTAGCTGCTTTTTTTCCTGTCTTTGGCAAGTTATGGCTATGTTTCTACCCAAATTCTTGAAACAGTATGGGGGGGGGGGGGAAAGTACCAAGTTTTAAACACACTTGCATTAATAACTCTGCTCTGACAATCCCTCTGACACAGGCAGGACACTCACACGCTAAAGCAGCTGCATGCATCAAAGCAGAGAGCAGGAGATGAACAGGTCAGCCCCAGACAAACCTGGCTGGCCTTTGAAAAGAGCTTCTCACACCTCCCAGCACAAGCTCGGTATCAGCCTGGGCTGGCTGAGCAGTCCCGGGTGTGCTCAGCTCTGCAATTCACCTGCCAATTCATAAGGGAACCGGAACAAAAAAGCCGCAAATCTTTTAATGTGAAGATTTAGCCACAACATACAAGTCAAACAACTGCCAGCCGTCAAGTGCTCTGTTACAGGGTGCTAATGTATGCCGTCCAAGCCTCATTACTTGTGCTGAATACAAAAGGCAGCAGATAATACACTGCAGAGCTCCAACTCCTACTTTTGTGCACAAGCCGAGAAAGATGCCTTCATCTCATCTTGCTTTATGTCCTTGCCCAGTTCAACCGAGTGAACTGGGGAGCTGATGCCCTTCCAGCACACACTTCAGGTAAACAGACCTCGACCAGCTCCAACAGCTCAGTGAAATCCCAGCAGGGACACAACTCTACACCACCCACCAACATAAAGTCAGGTGAGAAAAATTATGTCGAGACAAGCACAACATCAGAGGGGCACATCCTCACCTACCCTTGAGGACGCATCCTTAAAAGCAAACAAATGAGATATTAATATTCTGTAAGGCCAGCTTCCCACCAGTCCCAGTGAGGCACCTTAATACATAATACATCACCTCCACTTCCAGCCTAGGCACTCCAGCTGTAGTTCTTTGAGGAGCCAGAGACATGACATGTTTTAGGCATTATTCCCCCAACCACCAAGAGATCACTTGCTTTGTTCAGAACAGCACACGGACCACCTATGGAAATCCCTGCTGGGATCTGCAAGTAAAAGCTGCACAGTTCTCTGTGGCTCCTGACCCGTGCCAGCTCCCCGGCACCACACAAGTCTAAGGTCTACCAAATTCCTGAGGGATTAAGATAGGGAGGAGGGGGTGTTTGAGAAGGAGGCCAAAGGGTGCAGCAGTTTTCAAGCAGCAGAAGGACAGAATGCCGCTCCCCAGCCTGCCTGGGAGCACAGGGAGAGCACTCGGATTCCAAGCAGCAAGAAACGCTCCACGATTTCAGCGCCTCACCTAACGCTGACAGCACCACCACACAGGAGACCTAGAGGATCACAACTCCCTGCGGGTGAAGCTTTAAGAGCAGATTAAATGCACCCTGCCAGGCCCTTTTGGCTCGGGCAGAACCTGCGTGGGGTGCAGGGAATGGGATTAGGGCTGGCTCAAGGCTTGATTACACCCAGCACGCCCGCTTGCCGGGCACGGGTCCATCTCCCCGTTCTCCTTAGTCATATTCACAGGTGACTTTACACCCCAGAAAGTGCACTCTTACCCCAGGGGGCAGGGGAGCAAGTGCGAACAACCTCCCGGAGATTCCTCCCGCCCAGGCCCGCAGCAGGACAGAGGGACAGCGGCGGTCACCCCCAAACCACCCCCGCGAGAAACACACCCCCGCCCCCAAAAGCCTTTCCGAGGGAGCCCACCGGGACCCCCATCCCGGCAGGACGGCGTGTCCCGCTAGCCCCGCTGCCCCTTCCCCATCCCCCGGGGCTGCAGGGACCAGCCGCTCGCCGGGAACAAAGAGCCGCGCCGAGGATGCGCTGCCCCGCGGGCAGCCGAGCATCGTCGGAAAAACCCAGGGATCGATTCCAAAGGCACAACCCCGCGGCAAACGCGGCACGGGGAGGGGGTGCGATGCCGGCCGTGTGTGTGTGTGAGTGTGTCCCGGCCTCACCTGGCTGTGGCCGCCGCCGCCCGGTTCCTCGGCGCCGCGCTCCCCCAGCCCCGCGGCCGCACGGGCGGAGCGGAGCGGGCCGCCCACCGGCGGGCGGTGTCGGGGGCCGGCCCGCTCCGCCCGACCGCCGGCCCCCGCCGGGTTCCGTGCTCCCCGGCACCCGCAGCCCCCGGGAGAGGCCGCCGGCAGCCGCCTTTGCTCCTCCGCCGAAGGGAAGTTTGAGCATCCAAGCGCTCGGCTCCCGCACCCAACTCTTCCCCAGTGCCTGACCCGAGGAGCTGCCGCTCTTCGCTTAGGAGGAGCTGTGAAAACAAGGCCTACGGCACCCTTTAGTAGTTTTCCATCTATTACAGATTCTCCTCCAGTGTTTTCAGCTGCAGAGGTCACCTTTCCCTAATACTCCCTCTGCAAAGGAGAGCAACTTCTGAAGTAACAACACCTGAATTAAAAGAGCTATAGTAAATTTCCCTTTTTTGATACTTTGTTTTAAGCACCTATTTGGCCAGTAGAAAGATAAACAGCTTTACTTGTGCTTTCCTGCTCCCACCTATTTTTTTTCCAATAAAACCCCCATAACTAACGAGGGAAGAAAACCCTCAGACCAGCAGGTCCTGGCTCATACATCAATTCACATCACCAAAGAACTCAGAATCCCATACCTTGACTCCAAACCCAAAAGATGAGAGCGGTTCAGCTTCCTCCCGCTCCCCCAAGGCCAGTGTCAGGGGCAGCACAAGGTCTCTGCCACACACACAGGGTTTTATACGCCCTCTCAGGCAGTGACTCATTCGGAGGGGGATGCAGCAGGTGCAAGGGGTTTGAGCTGGGCAGGGACAGGTGAGGAGACACCAAAAATAATGATCTCTCACAGGAGGCAATGGCTGGGGTGGGGGGATTTTGGGGGGTGGAGTTGATAGGAAGGACTAGAGGGAAGGCATGGGATAGGTGAGTTAAAACCTTGACTTCCTAATGAATGTGCTCTACCACACGAAGCAAATCAGTGAATCTTCCAGTTATAACAAACTATAAAATAAACTTATTTTTTTCCACAGAAAGTGAGATGTAACCTGCTGGCTCAGGTCACTCAGCTCTTTAAATAAACAACATAACTGGTGGAAGAAAATGAGATATTCCTTATCAACGAATTGTTCATTATTTTTTTCTGCTTGCTGTGCTACTGGTAATAACATTTATATTAGTGATTTGCTCTTTTTGTGTCTCTAAACACACCCCAAACTTTTGCCTGTATAATTTTAGATAAACAGTGTGTTTTCTACTGGATTTCAACCAAACTGGATCCAACCCAATTCATTTGATTGTAGCACTGTGCATCCAATATAAAAACTTTCAAAAGACAGATTTGTTGCAAGTTAAGGCAGTTTTTTTCAGGGAAATATTGCTAACCCCTGCATGAGTTGAAAATAAAGTGTCAAAGTGCCTGTATCAGCAATAAAGACAGCCAGTGACAGAAGGCATCGGGAAGAACTTCAGAGTTAGGCTTGGGGGAGGAAATGGTCACTCAAAACAATGGGGAAAGTCCCTTCTGGCTTTGCCTCTCTGAACTGTAAAATCTGTGGAAATTATTAATTAATCAATATTTCTAGTGCTGTGTCATCTTTATAAATAAAATACAAATATGTGAAAAGAAAGGATGTTTCCTCTCTCCTCTAGGGGAGATGGGGTGGGAGGGGAGGAAGAGGTAAGAGCTGTATTTTTCATGCCATTTTAAACACTGTTAACTCCTGGTTTTGGGACTCAAAACTCTTCACAGGTTCAGCTTCTGTCCTGGCCAATTCATTTTGGTCAAGGGCTCTGACTGAGAAGAGGGGGTGGCTCAGCCATGCAGGAGGTGCCACCTGCCAAGGTAATGTTGAAGCCAGATTTTCCAGGAGACCAAAATCAATTCTCAAGAGCAGCACTGCACCTTGTGGTGGGTCTGGTATTGATTCCTAAACTGTTCAGTCATTTGTGTGTGGGGAAAGGGGCAGGAAAACAGGGACCACTCCAGCAGAAATCAGAGCCATCAGGGATGAGTCCAAGGGCTGGGCTTCAGCAGCTGCACAATTCTTCCTAACAGCTGACCTGGGATTCAGAACAAGGGATCTTCCAGTGGAAGGTGTCCCTGCCCAAGGTGTCTCATCCCAAGGGGTTGGAACAAGATGATTTTTAAGGTTCCTTCCAACACAAACCACTCAGTGATTCTATGATAGTGTTTTCAATCCCACTTCTATCTAACCTTTACAATTATTGGGAAAGTTACTTAAAATGTAAAGCGTGTGTAAGGGATGATTTAGTGTTCTCCAAGGATGCAGAGCTCTTAATAGACTGGAGAGGTTTTCACTTCCCCCTTGCCATCAGCTCCGAACCCAGATTGGCACCGTGTCCTCTCAAGGTTAAATATTTCACTTCTAAGCACTGGAACCAAAATAGCTGGTTATCTGTCTTTTTTTCCCTGCCTAAAATTGCACATTCCCTGTACACTGCAAGTTTCTCTACCCCGCATAACCTGCCAAAATCAGAGGCTTCTGCCTTATCAACAAAAATATCTGCAGCCTGAAAGAAGGAGGCATGATGAAAGAGGCAGAAATCAGAAATCACCAGAGAGGACTCTTTTGTTTATTCCTTTCTATGGTTTATTAGTTGGAAATACTGTTTTTTAACTCAGATCACTATGCTATGGAGCATACATGTAACCAAGCAAAACAAGGCCCCACTTCAGCAGCAAGTTAAGAAACATCCATTCCTCCCCCCTCTCACCCTTGCTCTGGGTTGAGACATTTCAGTACAATCCTCTATTGGTCTTGTCCTTCAGAACTTCTCACCTGAGGTGAATTCAGAGACTAAATTTGGATGTAAGCAGGCTCATTCTTCCATGCAGGTAGCATAGCTGGGAAAGAGTGGGATTCATGTCCCATTTCCAGCTCTGCCTTTTTAGAGGACTCTCAAAACTGAGTTTCACTGCTCTCAGCCTCCACTTCTTCTGTAAAATAACGATACCTAATTTTTGTAAGAGCCTCTTATAAATTCTGTGTGTTATTATGGCAGCCAGCTCTGTTGCACAAAGTAATGATACATCAGATTTCTTTCACAGGTAATATTCCTGTCGCAGCCTTATTGCAGAACCCAAAAAGTACCAATAGCATGTCCTAATTAAGAGACTAGGTCACATAAAAATTTATATGAAGATATATTTTGCCTGTATAAAATGAACTAAAATATCATTGTCCTGACAGCAGAATGCTGCACCTTATGCTGCTACTCCTGGCACCTGTGAGGAGATGTATCAGCTATCCTAAGTATGTCAGGACATGCCACAGAAGGTAAAGGCAATTTTAAAATAGTTACCGTTAATTTTGCTGCTGAATGACTTTCCCAAATTGAGTATTGGGGACATCCAGCACACAAATCAGTGCACATCTCTATCACAAGACTCACCTTTACACCAGCTGGTAGTATCTGTTTTAAGGGGGCCCTCTCTTTCTACTGAAAGGCAGTCACTGGAATGGAGTAGTGATGAGTAATTCGGGGAAAGTGAGAACAGCATCTTCTGCCACAGAGGGGGAAGTTTGTTTAAAACAAATCCACTTTGAAAAAGTTTGTGACCAATGAATTATTTTGAATGTAACCATGTTATGGGTGAACAGATTTCTTCTTCCTCCAACTGCAAACCTGGTAAATGTCAACTGCAATTAAAACTCAATCAGGAGAATCAGCTTGGATTCCTTTCTTCCATGTATCTCACTACTGGCATTAACAGGAAGGCTGGGAAAGGCCAAGTGGTGCCAGTGCAGCCCCACTGCTGGCTGGGATTTACAGTAATCAATCCTACAAGGAGGCACGGGATCCAGCTTCTGTTTCCCAGCTCTTGTGTTTCTGAAGTGCTCACAGAGCAGGAAAGCCATAAGAATTATTTTTGTCACTGAAGTCAGCAGATGTGACTTGGAGAGCACACAGAGCCTAGATCTGCTGAGTAGGAAATGCCATTTTTACACACTCACTCTTCAGAGTAGAACCAGGCTTCTGCTGACTGGCCCAAGGTCACTGGAATCTGTTGCAGTTGCTGTGGGAATACAGCCTGGGAGGACCAATGATCACATCCATAATGGAATCACTGCACAGCCCTCGCTCTTCTTCATATCCTGCAACAAAATCGATGCAGTTAATGCCAAGGTACACCACACATTACCATTTTCCCAGAGATAAAGTGCTGAGGAAGCCCTCCACGTGCATATTGGAGTCAGCTAAAACATGAACCATCTGTCAGTTCCCTTGGATATTTCCCTCCCTGTCCTACAAACTCCACTACAATATTAGGCTGACAGTAAAAAAGCACTGGACCCACCACCCCAAAGCAGAATGACCCTAAGCCCTGCTCTGACATTAAACCCTCAGCTTCACAGATTCACAGAAAGAGAGACTCAAACACAGATCTCCAAGATCATTGAGTCCAACCTCCATCATCTGAAACATGGTTGTTCACACACAAAAAGTCCCAGAGGGACTTTAGATAAACTGCAGCTTTCTTTTGCTTTTCAAAACGTGAGGTTAAACTAAGCCACCGAATCCACAGGTTTTAAACAAGTGCAGTGTCAGTACTGCCAGTCCATCCCTCCCAGTACAGCCCTTTCTAAAATAGCAAAGAGGGGCAGAAATTCCCCACCACAGAGACTTTTGGGGTCTTTCCCATGGATAACACATGGAATTGGGGTGCTTGGGTGGGAGGAGCACTATGTTTTAGAGTGAAACAGCAATGCTCCAGACACCACCAGTGTTTTCATTTTTCCCCTTGAGGATGGTTAAGAGCAGAGAAATACACTTTTTTTTTTTTGAAACATTCAAATCAATTAAGCCAGAATTTTTCAGCAGGAACCAGATCCAGCTATTAGCTGAACCCCAAGCAGGGGGCTTTCCTCCTTTTTCTCCCTTCAGAGAGCTGATACGTGGATCCCTTTGAATCCGTGTGCTGGGAGAAGGTGAGGAAGCACCCTGTGATCTCCAGAAGGTCTAAAGCTGGCCCTAAGTATGCAATTCCCTGATTTTGTGAGGAAGGGATGGGTCCGTGCCTCCCTTAGCCTGTCGAGATTAGGGAGACCTGGAAGCAAGTACACAGACTAAGCCAGCCAATGCAGAGACACAAAAGAGCGTTTATTTTATGACCAATTAAAAATAACAATGCTCTGCTGTTGAAATCTGCCTGGGTCTGCTGAAAGCCGAGTCTCTGCAGGGGTCCAGGCAGGCATTTTGGCTTTCAAGGCAGCAGAGCATTAGCGGGGCGTGCTGCTCCGTGCCGCAGCCACGCAGCGTTTGTGCTGCAGGACACATTCCTTTATGTTCGCAATGTTTGCAAGTGCTCCGCGGGGATTAATTCAGCTGAGAGCCGCCTGTTTCGGGGCGAGTGGAGAAAAGGGATTTTCTTTATGAAGAACGTTTCCCCATTAACCCTCCGGGCGGGTTCTGCGGCTGCCACCTCGAGGCGGCAGCGCTGCTGTGCTGTGACAATGACGCGACTGCAGGACACCCCAGAGGGGCTTTCTGCTACCAGTGGCTTGAATACCAACAGAATCCTGAAAAGGGGAAGAGAAAAAGCACTGCATTAGGCAAAAAGAACTGTCCTACGGATTTTATTTGGTTGGGGAGAGTCCAGAGGAGGCCAACCGAGATGAGCAGAGGGATGGAGTGGCTCAGGGCTGAGATAATTGGGATTGCTCAGCCAGAAAAGAAAGGAGAGGGTTTTAGGTTGGCCTAATTGTGGCCCTCCATTGCTTCAAGGTAGCTGAGAGAATGTTGGAGAGGGACATTTTACAAGGGCCTGGAGTGATGGGACAATGGGGAATGACTTCAGACTGAGAGGGAGTAGGTTTAGATTGGTTATTAGGAAGAAATTCCAGGCTGTGAGGATGGTGAGGCCCTGGCACAGGTTGCCTAGAGGAGCTGTGGCTGCCCCATCCCTGGAAGTGTTCCAGGTTGGATGGAGCTTGGAGCAACCTGGGATAGTGCACAGTCTCCCCTGCCCATGGCAGAGTGGAACTAAATGAGTTTTAAGCTCCCTTCCAACCCACACCAGTCTATGATTTTATGATATAAGAGTTTTCACTGATTTCAATGGGCTACTGTTAATTTCTTGTATTTTTATGTCCTTATGCGACCTCTTCCTCACCTGTCAGAGGTAGCACCGCTCCCAAGAGTTGCATGAAGTGGCTTCATTCAGGGAATAATTTCTTATTATGTTATGGAAATCCTGCTTTTCACTCTGCTGGACATTCTACTTACAATCTGGCTTAATTGTCCCACCGTCTCCTTAGACTGTGAATAATTATCTCCATTTATATTGTTATCCTGAATGTATTTATAGCCTGATTCTTTCGGGTTAGCATCACCATCTGTTTCCTCAACAGTCACATATTCGGGGGAGAGTGAGTGCTCTTCACATTATGCAAGCAGCTTCCTTGATTAAACCAGCCCGGCTTGGATGAATTTTGTTATGAAACCCTGGCACATCTCTAACTCTCTGGCTCCTATTATCAATAACTCTGAAAAGCCCATCCATTAAATTAAGCCACTTTTAAGCTGCAGCTTGCATTTCAGAACTCTTGTTAACTGTGATTGATTAACGTAATTTAAGAGGAGATTTCCAATGGACTATAAAGACGGTGATGTGATTAGCAGGAAACTCTGATCATTCCTAACCCAGGGATAATACATTCAGGAGGAAGCCATGGGCTGTGGATTTCAAGTAGGGCCCCTGATTTTTCCAAAACATATCTAAGCAGTCATTTTACATAAAACATTATATTAAAAACATAAGCATAGTGCTGTAAATATAAAATTATAGCACGATAAGATATCGTAAATGGGTGAGATCTGGGGATGAAAACAGATCATGCAAATATCACACTTAGACTTTGATCATATATTATCTAAATTACTCAGATTTTTAGACCTAAAGTATTTCAAGAGCACCAACATTAAGTATACTATATTATGTCTTTATAAGACCCCTTTCACAGAGGAGGATTTTACAGAATTTGAGAGGAAGAGTATTCACACTCCATTGAGAGCACATTCTCACCAGGCACAGTGACTGCACAGCTTCCCCGTGCTGACCTTGAACAGCAAGGGCAGACAGCATTCCAGGTAGTAACTTATCTCAGAATCACAGAATACCAGATTGGAAAGGATCTCAAGGATTATCTGACATAACTTTTCTTGGCAAAATCACAGTTGAAACAAGATCATCCAGCACCCTGTGCAGCTGAATATTAAAGTGTCCAGAACTGAGGGATTCACACTTCCCTGGGGAGATTATTCCAATGGCTGATTGTTCTCATTGTGAAAATTTACCTTGTGTCTGAACAGAATCTCTCCAGGAGCACTTGGGAAATTCTGCAATTGTTTCCCTGACAGAGAAACCAAATACAGAAAAGTTTCTTGGATATAATTCCTGTCTCAGTCAGGTGTAATTACCACTGAGTGCATATTCTTGCTGCACTGGGGAATTGCTCAAACATGGCAGAATTAAGGTTCTATTGTGGAAATGACATTTGAACATATTTTCATGCCTCGTTGTTTGCATATCCTTTAAAGTTCAGCTGCATTCCCATGTTCTGGAAGGCCATAAAATACTAATAGTAAAAAATAATTTAAAAAGCCATTAAAAACAAAACCACATGAAATCATAAGGCAAGTTGAACTCAGTGTCACAATGTTTAATCACTGCAGGGTTTTGTTTGTTTATTTTTTCATGTGTTAGCATCCTCCACTGCTGCCTTGGCAATGATCCCTCCTCCTCCAGAATTCACTGGGTGTGCTGGTCCCATCACTGTTTCTTTCTCCACTGCAGCCTTGTCCTTGCTCCTCAGTTTTCCACTCCTAGGAGAGGATGGGAAGCTGGTGATGGGTTATTTGAAGAGTGTCTGGGCCCCTATGGAGTTGTGGGATGGTGCCTGAAGGAGAGATAGCAGGGATTTATGAGGGATGTAAAGGGCTTTGAGAGGAATCTCCTGAGTTTGTCACTGCAAAGTTCCCCTTCTTCACACCCTTCTGCAACCCCTCTGCTCTGCCTGTATTCCTCGTGTGTCCTCCAAGAGCTCTTCCAGGATGCCCCTGCTTCAGCTTCCCCAGTCTGCACTTCTGCTGCACACACCCCAGGACCTTCTCTTCTCAGTGCTGCCTCTTGACCCTGCTTTGTCACCTTGGTGACTTTAGGGTGACCAGAAGTGGGGAACAGGACAAGTCTGTGACAGAAGCAGCTGAGAAAGCGTTTGAGCAGAGCTGCTAGCCCATGGGCTACTGCGGGGGGTGGCCCAGGCAACACAACAGATGGTGGCAGCGACAGCTTTCTGCGTCTCACATCACTCCCCCTCATCATCCAACTCCCACACACCTCCACCTTCAGGGACTGCAAGTAGCAAGTGTGGATGTGGGACAAACAGTGCTGCTGCAGAGTGGAAAGCACGACGAAGAGCACAGCATCCACAAGCTGCTGCAGCAGCTCACAGGTCAGGGGGCTTGGGTTCCGTGACAACAGAGCACAGCAGTGTCACCACAGCAATCCCTGAAATCCTCAGCCTTCATTAGCACCCTTGTCCTCCTCTGCACAAACCCTCAGGCTCTCAGCCTGGCCCGCCTGGCAATGAGCAAATGTCTAGACTCAGCTCTGCAGTTAATTGCTTTTTCAATGCTTATTTTGCTTCCCTGAAGAAGAAATAGGTCTCGTGTACTTTGCTGAAATAAATACCCAGGACTCATCTTTTGGGGGTGTGAGCAGGGCCACAGTCACACTCCTGGACATCACAACTGCCTGAAGAGCAGCTGGTTTTACAGGTGTGGTTTTTGTGGGGAAGGGGAGGGTTGTCAGGGGAAAGAAGGTACTTGCTGGGAATGGGGCAAGCACCACCTTCAGGATCTCTTCCACAAGTGACCCCAAATTTGCATTACACTGACCAAAATCTGTTAGAAATTCCCTTTCCCTAGCCAGGGGATTGAGTCATGGGGACACACATACCACAAACAATATTCATCAGAACACCTTTTATTGATTAGGATCTTACTACTAAGCACAGCTGATCTTCTGCCTCTCTGATCACCTGTCTCAGGCGGTCCAGTCTTGAAAGCATGGATTCCTAGAAGGTCCTGAGCTGAAAGGGATCCACTGTGTCCAACCCATTGCCCTACACAGGTTGTTACCACCATGGGGTTTATAATTTCTATCCTCACTGTATTTTGAGCTCCCATCTTCACTCCCAACCACCACACTCCTGGGGCAGTGATGTGGCTTCTTCAGTCCCTGAGTTGTTTTATTTCTGTTCAAGAGGGAGGATACCGTACCCCAAAGGTACTGTTGATTTAACCTCATAGAAATGGCTTTTTGCATTAAACATGTTTCTGTAGCAGCCATGGCATGGCAGCAGGAGCAGGGCAGTGCCTGTCCCTCTGTGCTGGGCATTGCTGAGGGACCTCCAATGCTGGGGTCAGTTCTGGACCCCTCAGGACAAGAAAGGCACTGAGAGGCTGGAGTATGTCCAGAGAAGGGAACAGAGCTGGGAAGGGTCTGGAGCTCCAGGAGAGGCTGAGGGAGCTGGGAAGGGGCTCAGTCTGGAGAAAAGGAGGCTCCAGGAGAACCTTCTGGCTCTGCACAACTCCCTGACAGGAGGGGACAGCCAGGGGAGTCAGGCTCTGCTCCCAGGGAACAGGGACAGGACAAGGGGAAATGGCCTCAAGTTGTGCCGCGGGCAGTTTAGGTTAACTGTTGGGAAAAATTTCTTCACAAGAAAGGGCGCTCCGGTCCCAGCACAGGCTGCCCAGGGAACTGATGGAGTCCCCATCCCTGGATGGGGTCTTTAAATGAATTTAAAAGCCATGTAGATGTGGCACTTGAGGGCATGGTTTAGCGCCGGAATGGGTGGACTCGACATCCTTGGCAGACTTTTCCAGCCTAAACGATTCTGATTTTTCACGATTATTCTCGAGCGGGATCAGCCCCGCTGCCCGAACCCTCCCGCCCTCACGCAGGGCCCCGCCCCTCAGGCCCCTCCATGGCTCCGCCGCCCGTCTCCCCGCGGCTGCCCCGCCTGCCGCCGGCACCGAGCTGAGGGGCTCCGCTCCGCTCCGCGCCCGCCGCCGCTCCCACGGCACTCCCGGCCCCTCTGCAGCGCTGCGGGATGCGGCGGGAGCGGCGGCCCGGGGCCGAGGGGGACAGCGGAGCGGCGGCGAGAAGGACAGGCGCCGCGGGCAGCCCGGAGCGCCGGGCAGCAGGAAGGCCCCGTGGAGCGGCGGCTGAGGGAGGTGGAACGGGAAGGAAAGCAGGAGAAGAACGGGAGGAAAGGGGAGAAAGGGAGGCCGGGCCGCGATGCCGCTGTACGAGGGGCTCGGCAGCGGCGGGGAGAAAACCGCTGTGGTGATCGACCTGGGACAGGCCTTCACCAAGTGAGTGCCCCGCACTGCGCTCGGGATTTGGGGGTGTCCGGTCTGTTTCAGACTCCAGCACGGGGAGACGGCAGAGCCCCGTCCAGTGCCTAAAGGGACTCCAGGAGAGCTGGGGAGGGATTCTGGACAAGAAGCTGGAATGACAGGACAAGGGGGAGTGGCTTCCCACTGCCAGAGGGCAGGGTTATATGAGATACTGGGAATAAATTCTTGGCTGTGAGGGTGCTGAGGCCCTGGCACAGGCTGCCCAGAGAAGCTGTGGCTGCCCCATCCTTTGAAGTATTCCAGGCCAGGTTGGACGGGGCTTGGAGCAACCTGGGATAGTGGAAGGTGTCCCTGCCCATGACCGGAGTGGAATTAGATGGTTAAGTTCCCTTCCAATCCCAACCATTATTCCAAGAATAATTACGTGAGGTTTTCCCCTTTCTGTGTTGATGTGTGTGGTGTGGAGCTGATAATGAACAGTCTTGGTTTTTTTGTCTTGTGTTTAGATCAAAACAAGGTTTAGCTCGAGTACTGAAGCAGGAATGCTTGCTATTTATTTAGTATTTAACCTCGTGTGCCAAAAGCTTTGTTACCTGGGAATGGGAAGATTTAACAGAGCCTTCATGGATAGGGATAAGTGATTCCATGAGTGGCTTTTTATGGATTCACATCATGTGGCCAACTGAAAGCTTTTCCCAAATTTGGGGTGCTTGTGAGCTTTTATTCCCCGGGCATTGTTTATCCAATAAAACACTTTTGGAAAAGCTATTTCTCTATAGTGTGTTTTTAGGATCTGTTTCTTCATTCTCATAGAATGAATCCATAGCTGGATTGTATGAGAAATGTCTGCTCTTTTCCAAAAAAGGCTGAAGTTAGCTGACAGTTCAAGGAAAACTGCTTGTACACACTGGGATTGCACAAGTGTTTGTTTGAGACAAAAAAAGAAAATTAAATTCTGAATTGAGATTGTTTCAAGATATTTTTTTTTTCTGAAATAATCCAGCATGCTGACAGTTGTCAAATACCAACTGGCAATTGGTATTAATCAAGTAAAAGCATGAATTGATTTTTTGCATTAAAAGTGCTCCAAGTCCAGCAGCTTTACAGAATACTGTAGTTTTCTTCTGAGATTTGTAGTTACTGGGAATGATGAAGGTGCAACAAATACCAGGCACTGAGACTAAAATAAACCTTGAATTAATTTTGCTTTTAATTTCCTTTCTTCAGTCCATGGTTCTTGTGTGTTTGAGGAAGAACAGGTGGGTTTCTGAAAAGTTTGGTTTGGGGTTGCTGCTGTTTTTATCATTTTGTTGAGGGAGTCAATAAAAAAAGATACAAAATCTTTATCTTTTAGTCCATTTTTGAATTTATCTCCAGGTGTCTGGATAGGAAAACTGTGCAAAACCCCTCTCTGCAGTTTTAGAATTCACTAATTCATTACTCTGTGATGGTCCCTAGGCCCAGGGGGTCAAATGGTGACTTCAGATAATCAGGTTTTCAACATTTTCTTTCAGGTGTGGGTTTGCAGGAGAAACAGGACCAAGATGCATCATCCCCAGTGAAATCAAGAAACCTGATGTCTCAAAGGTGAACTGTTTTTACAGTGTTTGGTATGTTATGGAATAGAAAGAATTTGCAAATGCTTTTGCTGTCCATTACAAGCAATTTTTCACTGCCTGAATAAGATATTCTGAAATACTTTTATATTTTTCATTATTTTAACTGCTGCAATTAAAAGCTGTGAGTAGGTGCAGGTAAGTGTGATGCTAGTGCTGGTGTTAATTGCTGCTCAGCCCCCATGGAACTTGTGTTTTGGGGCATTTATTGAGAAATTGCTTTGCCTAGTTATGCTTTTTTTCTTTAATTTTAGGAGAGGGTGGCAGATTTGAAAACTAATCCTAAAATGCCTGCATGAAAAATTAGCATTAATTGACTCTGAAATTTAGTTATAGTGTGAATTTATGAGATGTTTTAAGGACAAAGAGAAAATCAGGCAAGAGTGAGCATTTATATATAATGTCAGATTAAATATATATTATGTATGTATCATATATATTTATTTTTATATCATGTGTGAATAAATATGTATGCACATAAATAATCACTACCCAGCATTTGAGCTGACTGTGGATATTTTCCCTTCCCAGCCTATCAAGGTGGTTCAGTACAACATCAATACAGAAGAGCTGTATTCCTACCTGAAGGAATTTATCCACATGCTGTATTTCAGGTAAGAGACACCTCTCAGGCCTTCCCTGAGCACTTCCAGGGCTGTGAGCAGGGGATGGACACTGCCTGGTCAGATAAGAAAACAGAGATAAGACTTTGCAAGGGGCTGCCTGGCTGTGTTGGTGGAGAAGGAATTTGGCAGTGCTGAAATCCAGGTTATCTTACAAAGAGTTCCTGTCCTGTAGCAGCAGTTGCTCTGTAAAAGCAAAAAGTGTATGATAAATGACTTTTCAGCTGAGGTATTTATCAAGGGTTTGAGAAGGGGAAGGCATTACCTCAGGAGTTGCAGTGATTTTGGCAGGGCTGAAGCTCCTGTCCATGCAGAACTCACTCCACTGTGGTTTGGAAGGAGGGATCTACCTGTGGGATGTTTTCACCTCAGCAATACATCTCTTTATTCTGTTCTTAGTACCCTTAGTGAATAATGAAATTGGACTTGGTCTTTTCTCTTTGTTTCCAATCCACATTTTTACACAGTGAAAGCCATCACAGGGAAGCCAGGATTTAATTTCTGTGCCTCACATCTGCTGTGGGTTGGGTTGTTTTCTTCTCCTGTCCTGGACCATCACTTTGTAATTGAAATCAGGAGGATTTCATCCTCTTCCACTGAAATCAGAGCATCTGAGTATCAAAGTATCATCATTCTTATGTGCTTTATGACACTGTATGACACTGGACAAGCCATTGATGACTTATTTTTGTACCTTATATTGATTTGGAAATGTATAATGGCTATACAGAGCTACAGGCTCTGGCTGAAAGCTCTGTAACTTGTTTCCCCTGCCTCAGTTTCCTGGCTTTTTTTTAGGAAAACATTGGGGTATTTGGATTTGTGAAGTAGACTTTGGGGTCTGCTGTAGCAAGTGCTATCTAAATGCAAATCTTTAGGATTTTTGAGGAAAGTGGAATATGACTGTAGGATAGATCTCATAATATGTGCTTAAAGTTCCCAGTTTTATTTTACACATCTTGTTTTTTTTCAGGCATCTGCTGGTGAATCCCAGGGACCGGCGTGTTGTGATCATAGAGTCGGTCCTGTGCCCTTCACACTTCAGGGACACCCTCACCAGGGTCCTTTTCAAGCATTTTGAGGTAAGTGTTTGACAGAAATGTGTAAATTTGCTCCACTTTCCAGAAGGAGTTTTGCTTACAGGCAGTGCCAGATGTGGCCAAAAGAAGAAAATAGTGGCAAAAGAAGAAGAAAAATCTTGTTGTGAGGAAGTAGGGTGTAGAAATTGGATTAAAGACTATTTTTGTTCCATTCTGACTCTTCATGAGGTCACAAAGCAGCAGCAATTAACAAGACTCTGCAAGGTTTCTCTGGCTTGTAGATAATACAGCTCACAGTGCACTGTCCCAGACAGATCCAATAATCCCCATTGAGCACTGCCTGGAGCCAGGATTTATATTTAAACACTTGTTAGTACCCTGTCAGCAAGTCTCATGATTTCTGCCACAGTCAATATCTGCCTAGCACGTGGCTGTGCTCATTTAGAGAAGAACTTACCTGAAATCAAATGTCTTCTCTGCTTAATCAGTCTTTTTGAAGAGAAGTTGTGGGGAAAAAAAACAGCCTGTGGCTGCCCCATCCCTGGAAGTGTTCAGGGCCAGGCTGGATGGGGCTTGGAGCAACCTGGGATAGGGGAAAGTGTCCCTGTCCATGGCAGGGGGTGGAACTGGATGATTCTTAAAGTTCCATCCAACCCAACCAGTCAAGGATTTTGTGAAAAGTCTGAACCTAATTCTTGCTCAGTTGTAACAGAAAATGTTTTAAAAGGTGACACCATGGCTCTTCAATTCAGACACAACAAAGGTTAAGGTTTTTCTATAAAAAGTAGTGAAACCAGTTTGTCTGCAGTCCTTCTTCACTGTCCTTCCACAACACAATTTACCAATTAATCTCAAGCTCCTGCATAATTCTTTCTTACTATTGGTAAAATTTTCTGAAGACTTCAACTTGCTGAAAGATTTGAGTCAGTTTTTTGAGGTTGTTTTTCCTAATCCCTTTACAGCAATAAAATGTCTCAGCTAAAATGCACCCCAGGCAAAATGTCAAAAATGGCTCATGTGTTCAGTCATATTGTGATGGAGAGACTTTGTAACTTGTTAAGAAGGCAGTTAATACTGATGGAAGGTTAATTCTCTCTTTTTTCTATTTTTCTTTTTGGTGCAGAGTGTTGGTTTATTAATACAGGGTCAATATTTTGCCTTCTGTCCCTGTGTTAAGGGTCAGTACATTTCCTTTAAGTGCAGGATTTATTGAAATTTCTCATTTAATTCACACTTCAAAGTGTTCCTTTGAAGGAACTGTTGCTTTCTAGGAAACTTGATTTATGGAATTCTGGCAGAAGGAAGTAGCTCTCATGTAATTTTGAGTTTCCACATGGTTTGTGGAAATTTGTTTTGTTTCAAACAGCCTCTTCTGTTTGGGTACAACAGTGTTTGTCATAATGCAAAAACTTTTATGGATTTTCTAGCACTTTCATTCACATCTTCATGTTTTTACAGGTTTTCAAGTAGCTGTACTTCAGCTTCTTTCTTTTCAAAACAATAAGAGACTTGACCTGAGTTTTATAGCCAACACTTGCTTTTCTTACAAACCCATACCAACATCTGTCATTAATTAAGTACCTGGTGTGTGCCACAAAGAAGATGAACACAGAATTTGGAGTCCTGTTGTGTTTTGGTCATTAGATTAATACTGGAATAATTCAAGGTACAATCATTTGGGTTTTGATTTTAAAATGCCATTCAGGGAAGGCGTCAGTGCTTTGTTTCTTTTTTGTTTCTTTTTTGTTTCTTCTTTCCACCTTCTGTCAACATTGCTTTTGGTTTCTGTGTAGGTACCTTCTGTTTTGTTTGCTCCAAGTCACCTGATGTCTCTCCTGACTCTGGGGATCAACTCTGCCATGGTGCTGGACTGTGGATATGCAGAAAGCTTGGTGCTGCCTGTATCCTTTCATTTTCAGCAGTGGGGCTGTCCTGAAACATGAGATTTTTATTGACTAGAAATTAACTTTGGACAAAAGCAGTTACAAGGTGGCTGATGCAAGGGATTGTAGAAAGGGAAAGGCATTTTGTTCCAGCAGACTGAAAACTCCTAATGAAAAAGAGGAGAATTTCCTGATCTTCCTGTAGATCTATGAGGGAATTCCGGTCCTGAGTTGCTGGGGTTCCCTTCCCCTGGGAGGAAAGGCCATCCACAAGTAAGTTCATAGTTATCAATTCCAGGTTACAAATGATTTATTTGTGAAGGTTACTCTTTGACTATGAGCAAAAATTCCTCTTTAAAATCTTAACTTGCTGCATCATCCAATTTCTGGAGTTAAAACTGTGCAGGTGTTGCTGATGTAGTAAAAAACTGTGTGAATGGGGTCTTCCCATTCACTTTTTCCCAAAAGTTTATATTTAGAAGGATGTAACTGAAAGGAATTAATCCTGTCCCTGGAGTGTAATCCAGAGACCCAGGCTGAGTTCATGGCTGTGTTTCCCCACCCTCCTGTGCACTGTTTTAGGGAGCTGGAGTATCAGCTGTTGGAGCAGTGCACGGTGGATACAGGACTGGCCAAAGGACAAAGCCTTCCCTCCGTGATGGGTGAGGACTGGGATGGGGCATCTGTGCTGGGAACTGCACTGGGGAAGGGGTGTTAATCCTAACAGTGAATCAAGTGGGTTTAGGATTCACTGCATCTCATGTGGACCTCTTGCATGAATTCTTTCTTGGCATCCTGGCCTGGATCAGGAACAGTGTGGCCAGGATGAGGAACAGCAGGAGCAGGGAGCTCATTCTCCCCCTGTACTCGGCACTGCTGAGGCCACACCTGAGTTCTGTGTCCAGTTCTGGGCCCCTCAGTTTAGGAAGGACCTTGGGACACTTGTCCAGAGGAGGGCGACAAGGCTGGTGAGGGGCTTGGAACACAAACCCTGTTAGGAATGACTGAGGGAGCTGGGGTTGTTTAGCCTGGAGAAAAGGAGACTCAGAGGTGATTTTATCACTCTCACAACCTCCTGAAGGGTGGCTGTGGTCAGGTGGGGTTGGTCTCTTTCTCCAGGCAGCAACTGACAGAATGAGAGGACACAGTCTAAGCTGTGCCATGGGAAATATAGGTTGGATATTAGGAAGAAGTTTTTACTGAAAGGGTGATAAAGTTCTGGAGTGGTCTGCCCAGGGAGGTGGTGGAGTCACCATCCCTGGATGTGGCACTTGGTGCCATGGTTTAGTTGAGGTGTTTGGGCATGGGTTAGACTCAATGATCTTGAGTGTCTTTTCCAACCTGGTGATTCTGTGATTTAACAAGTATATTATTTTTATGATAAACCTCTTCTCACAGCAGTTTTGGATAAAGACTGAGATAAAAGTTCTGTAGTAATTTTTCAGTCTGTTTTGAGCAAAGACAAACATTTCTATTCTTAATATATTTTCTGCTTTGTTTAATATATTAAATGTAATTCAAACTTAGAACAAAAGTTGTTTTAAGTAGGAAGAGAATTTAAGAATGAAATTAAGTAGTGGTTTTTTTGTATTTCAGGCTCAGTCCCAGAAGACATAGTAGAGGATATAAAAGGTAAATTTGTTTGCTTTGTGAAACTCTAGTGTATGAAATTGTGCAGTAGAGTGTGATAGTAACAAGTCTGCAGTATTTTACATTTAGGAATTTATTTCTCTTCTCTGCTATATTCATTGCCTCTTGGATGAACTTTGTGTTGCTCTTCCTCTTTGAAAGCAAAACCAGGTGTTGAATTCCACTTCCACTTTAACCCTCTGCATTGCTGAGTTGCAACTTTTAGATATATTTGGTAGGTGGGCACAGTAAGAGCATTGCATTGTGTGTGTAGTCTTGTTTATAGATTAACTAGAAAGGCTCAGTTTGCTTTAAAGTCAATTTTTCAAACGAAAAAGAAGAATTTATAAAAGATATTTTTGTGTGTTAATCAAGGCAGGCAAGAACTACATTTACTACAAAAGAAAAAACACTCTTTAGACAAAACTTGGATGAATTCCTCTGTAATTGTTACATGTGCAACAGATAGAAAAATACATGTTTTCCTAGAAAATAGCACCTAGTAGGTATCCCTTGGGTCAAATTAGGAAGAAATCTATCAGCAAATGCAAAATAAATGCAGCTGGTGCTTTGTGAAATGGAAACTGCTTTTCTGATTCCTGGACTTGCACACATTTTCTGACAAGTTGTGTTTTCTATGCAGTCTTTTGGAACCAGAGACAGCAGGCTAGGGATGAAATTTTTGTTGTCTGTGTGTTGAAGGGTTGTTTCTTTGTGGCAGCTGTTTATGGGGAAGGTGCTCACCTGTGCCAAATACAAATAAATAAGTAGTAGCAGTAAATAAGTAAATAACAGTAGCAGCTGGGATACAAGTGAGACTGTGCTCTGTCAGTGTTGTCTGGAAGCAGAAAAACCCTCTGGAATTGTTTAATTTACAGTAAGGAAAATGTTGCATGGTAGGAGGTTGTTCAGAAAATGAGCAGTGCCTCATGTGAAGCAGTGGTGCAAGACCTGCAGTGAAGGCAGGATACAAGCCCTGGAACCTTGAGGCACCATTAGGAGCATCCCTGTGGCTTTAAATCTGGTGTGGTTTGTGTGAGAAAGGACAGGCAGGATTTCCAGCATAATTTTAGTGTCAGCTTCATTTATCTCGTGGTCTAGAGAGCGCCTGAACTCTGCTGGAACACAGACAGTGCTTCTCTTTGCATTTATTTGAAAATATCTTGGACCAGCAAGGGCCTGGAGTGTGTGTTCTTCTCTAAATTAAGAAAATGTTTTTACTGCTGATGAAAGGATCCACCAAGGCCTCACTTGTGCCCCTCTTCCCCTCTGCTCAGTGCGCACTTGCTTTGTGAGTGATCTCCAACGGGGGCTGAAAATCCAGGCAGCCAAGTTCAACATTGATGGCAGTGCTGAGGTCAGTGAAGGATGAAGCTCCTCCTGCTCCTTTGAGGTGGCTGCAGCCTTTTTGGGCTCTAAAATAATCGTACAAGTCTGCTTTTATTTCCAGCGTCCCTCACCGCCTCCAGACGTGGACTATCCTTTGGATGGAGAAAAGATTCTCCATGTAGTTGGCCCCATCAGGTGAGAAATGCCTTGGCAGAGTATTTGTCATTACAAGGATATATTTCAACTCTAAAAGCACATGCATTTTTATGAAATTGGATTTTAATGAGACACTTGCACATGCTTTTAATGCCTCTAAAACGAAAGCTGTGTGCTGGGCACAGTGCAAGCCCATCATGGGTGGGAGGTGGCTTCTCCAGAGCTCCGAGAGGAAGATGAGAGCAGAGAGATTGGAGGGATGGGGGAAGAGGAATGAGTATCAAAGCCTGATAATAGAACAGGTTTAGTGATGTGAACAGGGCATTTTAACCTGGACAGAAGGAGGCTCAGAGGAAACCTCCTCACTCTACAACTCCTGACAGGCAGGTGCAGCCAGGTGGAGGTTGGGCTCTGCTCCCAGGAAAGTGACAGGACAAGAGGAAAGGGCCTCAAGGTGACTTGGGGAAGTTTAAATTGGATATTAGGGAATATCTTCACTGAAAGGGTTGTAAAGCACTGGAACAGGCTGCCCAGGGAAATTGTGGAGTCACCATCCCTGGAAGTATTCAAAACGCACGTGGATGTGGCACTTGGGGACGTGGTTTGGTGATGAACAAGGTGCTGATGCTGGGTTGAGGGATGAATGTAATCATCTTAAAGATCTTTCCCAGGGATTCCATGATTGTCCCAAGGATTCCATGATTGTCCCAAGGATTCCATGATTGTCCCCTCCCTGCTGTCACTGCTGGGTGTGTGGGCTGTGTGCCAGGAGTGACAAAGTGTTGGCAGCAGGAAGGCTGGAGGTATCTCCAGCTCTGCTGTGCCTGAGTTCAGCTCAGTGTGGTTTTGCTGCTCATTAACACTCCCTGTCTGTGCCACAGAGACTCCGTGGTGGAAATCCTGTTTGAGCAGGATAATGAGGAGACATCTGTTGCCACTTTGATCTTGGATTCACTTGTTCAGGTATTTTTATATTAAAAGAGTTTAGGGAATGCCTCCAGCCTTAAAGAACCTGCAGTTAAAAATGACTCAAGACTTTGAGTCCTGCAGGCTGCTGGTTTACCTGTGCTAGGATAAAATTAATTTGGACATCTTTATTACAGGCAGTATATTAAATTTATTGCAGATTTTTTTCATGGCATATACAAATGCTTCACTTCTTATTTTATTTAGGGAAAAAATGCATTAGGAAACCACTATAAATGGAAATTTCCATTATGTGGTGGTGTATGTATGTTAATTAAAGTTGGCTCCCTGTAGCTATTGGTGCCATTTAAATAAGTTTGCTGAGATGCAATTTATTGGAGAGCCATGGACTTGGCTGATATGACAAACATTTTAATTAGAATTCTTTATGAAAACAAATTGTTTAAGAAGTTTTGTGCCTGGAGCCTTCACCTCTGCATCTCTGGGCATTTCCCTTGCATTACTCATTACGTTGGTTATTTTCTAGCTAAATATGAGAAAACAGCAATTGGAGGGCATAGAAATGCACTGAATTTCTAAGAGACTTCTGAATGGCTTCAAGCTCAGGCAGCCTGACTTATTTGGGTTTTTTTTGTGTCCCTGTTTTCATCAGTGCCCAATAGACACGAGGAAGCAGCTGGCAGAGAACCTGGTGGTGATCGGGGGCACGGCGATGCTGCCGGGGTTCCTGCACAGGCTCATGGCTGAGATCAGACACCTGGTGGAGAAACCCAAATACAAGGAAGCACTTGCCACTAAAACCTTCAGGATTCACACTCCCCCTGCCAAATCCAACTGTGTGGCCTGGCTGGGAGGTAAGAATGGGAACAACTGGGGAGCAGAGATGAAACAAAACCCTCCCAAGTGGGATTTGTAGTGAATAAAACCTTTTATTTTTAGAGTTAGCAAACCAGAACAATTTCTGTGCACCAGATCTTGTGATGCTTTCCTTGCTTGGCCAGCTGGTGTGGGCTGAGTCTTCTCACAGCTGGTGTGAATTTGTGGGGCAACTTTTTTGGGGTAAAAATTGCCCTGAACACAATGGGGTTTGATTGAAGTGCTTAAAATAAAAGCTTTGTTGTAAGAAGTGGGTCAACCAGGCCAGGTTTGCTGTCAGCAGAGAGCAGATGATTCCTTGTTTTCAGTTACTTTCCAGGGATATAAATGGAAGCAGTTTGGGACTTAAATGGGCTACTGAAAAGGAAATCAGCAATATCCATTCATCCCTTTAAATTTAGAGGCAGAGCTAGAAAATCCCAGTTGAGATTCTCCATAGGAAGGAGTAGAAAGAGAAATTCTACATGGAATTAATGCAATTTTTTTTTCTTTGCCAATAATGTAGGAGCCATTTTTGGAGCACTCCAGGACATCCTTGGGAGCCGCTCTGTGTCAAAGGAATATTACAGCCAGACAGGCCGCATTCCCGACTGGTGCTGCCTCAACAATCCCCCTCTGGAAATGATGTTTGATGTTGGAAAAGCACCCCCACCACTGATGAAAAGGGCTTTTTCCACAGAGAAATAAGCAACTAAATCTACACAAAGATTCTTCCCCATTTCAATTACATCCATTGGGGTTTGTTTTTTGTTCATTAATTTGTGTGTAACACTATTAAATGTAAACAATGTGTTCATAGGTGTTGTCAGGGTAGGCACTAACACTATTTAAAAACATATCCAGTTATAGTTTACAAACTCTGGCAACTCCTCTGCTCTTTTGTCTTGTTTTGGAGAAATGCTGTCTCCTCACAAGCTGTTCCCTACTGAGTTGTTTATTATTTATCTGTATAGTAAATGGCATTGCTGAGAGAAGTTGGTTTAGATATTTTCATTTTTAAGCATGCTGAGAAGAATGAACAGCACTAGGGAAACATCTATTGGAATTTTTGGTGCCAAATTCTGTACTAAAATACTCCACCTTGAACCATATGTGAAGAAATGGTTTGGGGCTGTTTAGCAAAGGTAGTGGAACGTTATTTCCCCTGTTTTAAGAATTTTAGCAGAGAACTCTTGTCTGTAATTCTCTCAGTGCTGAGCTAAAACCTCTCCCTATATCTCCTCCAAGAAAGATTTCAGCCCTGTAAGATGATAAATTATAAATTAATTATAAACAGGTGTGTGAGGTCAAACTTGACTCTGGCTACATGGTGACTGCTGGTATCTGCTGGTTACTGAGGTTTAAATCCTACCCCGAGGAGAAATTTTTGTCTCAAATTTGGGAAGATAAATATAACATTTCTTGGGATGGTGATGACTTTTATTGGCACAAACATGCTTTTAGTGACAGATCTCCCCGTGCTGCCTGCTGCCCACCTGCTGTGTGCCTGAAGCACGACTCTGCAAGCCAAACAGATATTTAAAGAAATCCTCTCCTGGTGAACCCTGACACAGGGAATGTGCTACAGCACTTCAGGAACTCCTGCATGGTTTTGTCAGTGTGTTTTTTACATGTGCTGTTAGGTTTTATAGTTGTGGGATGAATTGGTGTTTTAGGGACCAGCTCCTGGTGCCGTTCCAGGCTGGATGAAGGGACACAGTCTCATTGCCAGGCACAGCCAGCCAGTCTCAGGTGCACAGAACATGCAGCCTGAGCTGTGCTGCTCATTTTCAGCCACAATCTGGGTAAGTTTGGTGCAGGTTCTATTTTACCTCAGTAAGAGCTGAGCCAGAGCTTCCTGAGAGAGGAATTTGCCGTCAGCACGAGTCCTGTAGAGCTGGGAGCTCCTTCCCTTCTCAGTGGGAAGGAGTGAGGAGATGAAACTCCTACACAGCCGGTGCTGCTGGTGGTGCAATGAAGTCATTTTCCTGAACTGCAGCAGACTGCAGCTGAGGAAATTCAGGATATTCTTAGCCCTTCCCTTTTTGGGGGTATTTCTGTGCTGCTGTACCCTGGGACCTCTCCTGGCGTGTTCTGCCACCTCATCTTCCTTCCACCCACCCAGATCTCCTCCTGTGGGGTTTCTGCATCACTGAACAGCCTCAGCTGCTGCTGTTTCACATGGCAGGGACAGAATTCCTAACTCCCATGTTACTGCTGGCCTCGGTGCAGAGTCCCAGGACTTGCTAAGGCAATTTTTATTTCATTAAAGGGGTGAGAAAGACTCTTAATGGTGTGTCCTGGAAAGCCCTCAGAGATCCCACCCTAAATGTGTAATGGTGTAGAAATGGTTGGGTTTTCACCCTGACTGTTGAAGTTCTTCCCTCCCTGGCACAGCTGTGGGGTCCGTGGATGCTCCCAGCAGACAAATTCACAGTGAGCCTGCCTGGTTTAGCAGGAAGGGCAGTGGCAGACACAAACCCCTGCAGTAACTGGAGGATTTTCTTCTGAGGTTCTGGACTGGACACCATTCCAGCAGGCTGGTGTTGGCCAATTGCAAACAACTCCAGGTGAGTCCTGCAAGCTGGAGGAGGATTTTGGAACATGCATGAGCCCCTTGTGGTCTGCCTGTGTCCGTGTTGCATCAGCAGGAGCTGGTCCTTGTGGGAAGTGGCTTCATCTCATTCCCTCATCTCCCTTTCCATGGAATCAGATTGTCTCAAGTCTGAAGGGAACCCTCTGAGGCTCATGGGGTGCAACTCCCTGCTCTTTGCAGGACTGCTTGAGGTAAATCCTATGGCTGAGAGCATTGTCAGCTGCTCCTTGAGCTCTGGCAGGCTGTGAGCACTTCCCTGGAGCACCTGTCCAGTGATGGACCAACACAAACCACAGAATCCCAGAATGGTTTGGGTTGGAAGGGACCTTAAAGCTCACCCAGTTCCATCTCCTGCCATGGGCAGGGACACCTCCCACTGTCCTGGGTTGCTCCAAGCACTGTCCAACCTGGCCTGGAGCACTGCCAGGGATGGAGCAGTCACAGCTTCTCTGGGCAACCTGGGCCAGGGCCTCCCCAGCCTCCCAGGGAAGAATTTCCTCCTGTTATAAACGCCCCAGCTCCTGTCCCATGGGCCTGCTCTCCTGGAGTTTGTGTGTTTAACCAGGGCTGCTCTATCCTAGATGGAGAATCCCACACTGGCTCTTGGTACATTTCCCATGACAGGTGCTTGCCCAGCTCTCTACTTTATCCAGGTATCTCTGTAATTCCTCTCTATCTGCGAGGGAGCCCAGCGCTCCTACTTGATTAACATCTGTTTCCTGCATTGTGTGTTAAAAAAACAAAATTTCCTGTGTTTAGTGGTCACAGCCCAGCTCCTCATGGCTCCCGCATTTATTATGCACTTGTTATTCACAAAAAGTTTTTCCCACTGGCACAGTGGTTACGGATCTCTGCTGAGATAATCCCGAGTGTCTCCGCACGGGGCTTTTCCGTCCGTGCTTCCGCCTGGATCCCTTCAACGGGTCCAAAAACACAACGCCCAACGTGGGGCTCGAACCCACGACCCTGGGATTAAGAGTCCCATGCTCTACCGACTGAGCTAGCCGGGCGCTCGGGGTGCTGCTGACACTACATGCAATTTAACGTAGCGCATGGTTACGTCACGCCGGGAGCGCGGCGCGGCGGCCAATGGGAGCCCGCGTTGCTGGGCGGTGGGCGCGGGACGGGCTGGGAGCGGCGTCGCCATGAGCTCGATCGGCACCGGGGTGAGTGCGGCGTGAGGGGCGGCACCGGCAGCGCGGCCCGGGCACTGCGCGCCCGCCCCGACCGGCCCCGACAGGCCCCGCCGGCCCCGGGGCCGCCCCGTGCCGGCAGCGAGCGTAGCGCGGCGGCTCCGGGACACTGCGGGCGGCTGAGTCACTGCGGCCCGGCAGGCCCGGGGAACCGGCGGCGGGGCGAGGCGGGCACGGGGATCGTACACTTATCGTGCCCCTCTATATAATATTCTTCTGTGCGTTTCAAATGTACTCCTGTGATCCATACGTTTAAATTATTATTGTCTTACAGAGAAGCAGGGGAGGGACTCTTGATCGGGAGCTGTAGTGAAACGACAAAGAGTGATACGGGTACAAAGCGAAAGAGGGAAAATCAAGTTTGATATTGGGACGAATTTACCCCGTGAGGGAGCCCAGAGCAGCTGTGGCTGTCCCTGGAGCCCTGGCAGTGTTCCGGGCCGGGCACTTGGAGCAGCCTGGGGTGATGGAAGGTGTCCCTGCCATGGCACCTCCAGTTGGAACTGGACGAACTTCAGGGTCCATTCCAGCCCAAACCACTGTGATCCCATGAAATATAAAGCTCTCATAGGTTTTGAGTGTTGTGTAATGCTCAGTGATTTCACATCCAGGATTTGCAGTGTGGGTACATCCAGCACTGATGAAATGGCCTTTCCTGGCTTTTAGTCTGTTTTCTTCTGTTTCTACATCTTTTGTAAGGGGTCAGCCTGTTTTTGGGACTTCACACCATCTCTGGCAGTGACAGGCTTGAAATTTTTAATAAATAGGCTTGATCTGAAAATGCTGTGATATTATGTGGGTTTTTCTTCCTGAGAATTGTGTCTTCTTCTTCAGTATGACTTGTCAGCTTCCACATTTTCTCCAGATGGCAGAGTGTTTCAAGTGGAATATGCTATGAAAGCTGTGGAGAATAGCAGGTAAGATACAAATATCTGTATCAAATATCTGCTCTTTTGGCCTCATTTAAAGCAGCGCTGTTGGACTAGAGAAACATGAGGGTAAAACTGTGGTGGTAAAATGAGTTCTGATCCAAAAGCCCATTTTAGGGATGTGGATTGAGGCATGCTCAGGACCTTCCTTGTAAATGTGTGTCAGCTTCCTAGGGATTCCTCAAGACATGGAGGACATCCAAGTGCTGTTGAAGCTGCACCAGCTGCTCTGGGAGTGTCTTTCTTCCCTGGAGTGCATGTGAAGGAATATTGGGAAGTGGAAATCCCAGCTGTGCTTTAGGGGCAGTGAGATGGATTGGCAGGGCATGGACTGAGTGACCCAGGGGTCTGCTCCAGATAAGGATTAAAATCACAGAATCCCAGGATGATTTGGGGGTTGAAAGGGACCTTAAAGATCATTTAGTTCCACCCCCTTGTTGTCTTCAGTGCTGGAGCTGTGACAAACCTACCTTGGGGGAAATCATGTCACTGTTTCTTCTGTCTTGGTCATTCTCTATGAAGTATTTTACATTGTGAGAAACTGACATTTTTCTTGTTTTTCAGTACAGCAATTGGGATAAGATGCAAAGATGGTGTTGTCTTTGGAGTAGAAAAATTAGTCCTGTCCAAGCTTTACGAAGAGGGGTCCAATAAACGCCTCTTCAATGTTGACCGACACGTTGGGATGGTAAGGTGCCGTTTCATTTTAGGTCTGCAGAAATTGTAAGGTGACCCCCCCTCCCTCAAAAGGACAAATTTAGGAATCAGAGAATCAAAAATAAATAGATTAAGAAAGTAATGTTAATGTGTCTGTGTATAAAGTCAGAAATGCCAGTGGTTTTTTTACTATTTTCTGTAATTTATTCTTTGCACTAAAACATACATGAGTAAAATTCAAATTTAAAGTAGGAGATTGAGGCTGTCTTAAATTTTTAGAAATGCTTTTCCAGTTGTTCAAATTTGTAAATAGAAATATAATATAAATATAATAATATTTATATTTATGATATTTTATATTATATTTATTATAATATAAATATAAAGACAAGTGTTAAAATGGTAATCTTTTACACAGTTACCAAATAAAGGGTGTTCAGGGAAAACATGCTGCATACGAAATTTCCTACTCAACAATGTGGAAATCACCTGAATTGCTTTAAGATTGGTGTATGGAGGCCTGGCCTGTCCATAATAGTGATGTCAAAACAGTGCCAAGGAGTGGTTGCAGTGTGACAGAAACCTGGTGAATACACATGACATGAAATATTGTTTGGGTTGGTGTCGTCACAGTCAGTCATGAGATGATAATTAACACAAAGATAACTTTGGTTATTGATGTTCCTGGAGAACAGCTCTATTAATATATGATGACACTGGCATGTTTAGAGGCTGGTGGCAGATGGGCAGTTTGAACTCCTCCAGGGCAGTGAATACCATGAGCTCTCGTTGCAGGCGGTCGCGGGGCTCCTGGCAGACGCTCGCTCCTTGGCAGACATCGCCCGGGAAGAGGCTTCCAACTTTAGGTCTAACTATGGCTATGACATCCCCCTGAAGGTAAGAGGCCAGTGCAGCTCTCAGGGACTTTGGCTTCTATTCTTGACATGAGAATTAAATTTTATTCCTTATTTCTGTAAATAAGAGTTTCCATAGTTTTATTTTTCCTTTTTCCACGCAGCATCTCGCAGATCGAGTGGCCATGTATGTGCATGCCTACACCCTGTACAGTGCTGTCAGGCCTTTTGGGTGCAGGTGAGTCTTGCAGACACACTCTATTTGTAAATATCTTTTGGTTCACAGTTGCTGGAACTGCTTTGGTTGTCTGAGTTATTTTTTGAAACCTGGAATTAGTAACCCACAGTTCATCTCCTAAAGAATCCCTTCCCTTTCTGTCTGTGTATGTCTAACAACTCAGGTGAGGAATTCATATTCCCATGTGGCTCTGCCAGGCTTCTACAGAGCTGGTTAATTTGTCCCTGGTTTTTAAAGTTTGAGGGTTTGTGCCATTGTGATGGTGGTGAAAGCAGAACTTCCCTCTGCAATCCTTCTGCTTTCCCTGACACCTAAAGAGCAGGTTACAGCTCCTGTGTGATTCTGGTACAAAGGGATTGATAAACATAGATCTGCTGCCAGGTTACTGATCAGTAAAATGCTTCTGGCAATATCCATGTGCTGTTGTGAGGCAAATTGTTCAATAGAGTGTAGCAGGACAGGAGAGTTTTTCTCCAGGAAGGGTGTAGGAAACTGGAGCTGGTGTAGTCTCTCTAGTTGTGTGTGTGTTGGTAAAAGGAAAGGTTATAATTTCTCTTTTCTCCTCCAGTTTCATGTTGGGATCCTATGATAGTGATGATGGTGCACAACTGTACATGATTGATCCGTCAGGAGTTTCATACGTGAGTGTGTCAAAAATATTTCCATCTTAGTATAAGTTCCTCTTTTAAAAGTTTCTAGTTGGGAAAATAGTAAGTGTTGGCCCAAAAGAGCTGTTGTTGTTTTCTCCTTTTGCTGGGAAGTTCTCTGGTGAATCATTGCTGCTCATTTGCATGTCCTTGTTAAAAACAAACATGGTGTATTTCTTAGAAGTGCAGTCTTAGAAATGAGTTTAAAGCTTGTCTGTCAGAAATGGGGAGTTCATCCACGTGGCTATGTCCAGTGAAAACTCCCATGCACTGCCCCAAAAAGGCAAGAATTGTAGTGATTCCCCCTTTTCTAAATACTTAGGTAAGAGAGGGCTGTTCCTCTGGCACTGCCTGCCAGCAGCAAACCCAATCAAAATAAAATTGTTGTTAATTGTTGTTAGTGCTGCATTTTCAGCTATGTGTTACACACAGGTCAATGCACACTCATACTGCTAGATTTCTTGAAATTTTCTTGCAGTATATCCAGTACCATGGCTCTTGAGAGAAATAGAAATGTTTAATTTTTATGTGTTTACATTTCTAATATATTTGCACAGTAGGTGGGTTTAGCTTGGATCCTGTAGAACTTCTGTAGTTCCTGTAGACTTTCTCTTTTCAAACTAATTCTAGTTTATTCTTCCATTTTTTTGTAATAGCAATTTAAAAAAATCTGTTACAACATTTTGAACTGATAGATTTCTGTCCAGGACTTACTGAGCACTTTTCTATCAGTAGTGGTGGTACTTGATGTAGTAATTTGGCTCTATTCAACAGTTTGGGGATGTGCCCCAAGAGAGAACAATGCCAAGGTTTTTTGGCCTCTCACTGTGAGTAAGGTGAGGTTGTCATGTGCTAAGTGACAGTAAGAGGTGTAGAGGGTCTAGCATTTAATTACATTTGCATATTGTTTGTTTGTTTCTTTTTTTTAGGGTTACTGGGGTTGTGCCATTGGTAAAGCCAGGCAGGCTGCAAAAACAGAGATAGAAAAACTTCAGGTATGGTGTAACAGTGTTGTGCTCTCAAGACAAATATTCCTGGTTTACCATGTTACCTTTTGGGTGCCTGAAATACATAAGATACAGGAGAAGCAGGTGTAATACTTCCTTGTACATTTGCCAGTGAGCCAAGTAAGTGAACATAAAAGTATAAATATGTTTTTCATTCTGAATGAAAACCATAGGGCAGCATTGTGCAGGGTGCTGTATCTATTTTTTCCCAAAGGTTTTAGATGATTCTTTTGTTTAACAAGTTCTGAAAAGCTGCTCTTGTTAAAGACAAACTGCTCTGTGGAGGGAAGACAACCAAAAAGTATTGAAGTGTCCTTTAGCTGATTGAACTTAGGTTAGAATCCTGAAAGATTTCCAACTTCCTCATGTGTTTTAATATCTGACACCCTTGGAGACAACATGGAACCAAATTCTTCTTCTGGTCTGTCTCATGTAATTTTTATGTGATGCTCTGTTATAAAAATGTTTTATTTTGGTCTGCAGAGGGATGTCACAGCTGTTCATGGAAAGGTTCAGAGTTTATATGATTGCTGTATTTTTAAGAATAGAGTATTTATGGTGCTGTAGCATTTTTCACCATGACTGAAAAATTACAGGAAAAATTAGACTCGATTCACTCAGTTTTGAATCTGATTCAGATGTCTGAATATCAAATTAAAGGTAAGAAGCCTGCATGATCACTTGATCTTTTATACTGGAATTGTGGCACCTGGGAAATGATAATTTCAATTCCCATGTGTGCACATTGGCAAAAGACAGTGCTGTATTGGGTAACACACAATTTACTCCAAGTAATTAAATTTCTGTGCACTGCTGGGATTTTCCAGAACTTCTGCAGTTACTGATGTGAATTACTGGAACTTTGCAGCAGAGCTGCAGAATGCAGCACATGGAACAGAGGTGTGGCACAGGGCCCAGCTGCAGGTGTTTGTTTAGGGTGTGTGTGCAGTGTCCCCCAGTAAGTGCAGGTGTGGGATCCTGTCACAGCTCTGTGGGGTGAGTCCAGCCCCATCTGCCAGTAAGTTTTGTTCACTGTGGACTGGGCAGGTTTCCAGGTCACAGCTGATTTTGACAAGATGAATTTGTCAAAGTTAAGATGGGAAAAACCAGAAGAACAAAAGGTTTTGTGGGGTGATCCAGCTTAGGGTCAGCTAAGATTTGTTTGTTGGAAGAGATGATTGCAGGTGGAGAGATAAGCAGGGAGGTCAGGACTTTAAACCTGCCTCAGGGCACTGCAGAGCAGCTCCTGTGGCTGGGGAGGATACAGGGCCTGAAACTCTGGTGTAGTTGAGAGGGCAAGAAGGAAACCCTGCATTGATCACATCTCTTGCAGTTTATTGTGTGGAAACTCAGCTGTGGGAAAACCTGTTGAGTGGGGACTGTTTTAATCTCTTGATCTCCTGCAGCTCTGATACTATGACAGCTTTTTGATACATGGACATGATCATGGTTAACTCCTGGGATAAAACTGTTCACATTGTTTACTTTCATTGTCTGCAGAATTAACATACCTGGGATGGGAAAAGAATAATGGCAGAAATTAAATTGACTTCAGTTTTCTTTTCTGTAAATGTGCACGACAGTAGTAATGCCTTAGGGTTTCCTGTTTGACTGCTAACTTTATATGCATGAATCATCATTTAAATGTTTGTGTGACACAAGTTACATTTGTGTTCTGGACCGAGTGTCACAAATCCAATGGGTCTCTGTTCAGGGAACTTCTCCAGGTGGGATTGTGATGGCACACACATTTGTCTAACCAGGCATGGACATTTCTTCTCTGGCCCATTGCTTCACCCCAGAAAGGGCTGAGACACTCCACATGAACTCTTGTCATCTTCATCCCTGCATCAGCAACTCACAACTGTTTTCCATACTAAGACTTTGAAAATACTTTGGGAATTGGAAGAGATGGTAAATTGCATTAATGAAATATAGGAAATATGTTACTGCTTCATAGGTCAGAAAAGTTTACCTATAAAACACAAGTTTATTATATCATGGAAATTTGCACCAGCCTTTGTTCTGATTAACTGTGAAGCTTTCAAAAGACTGTCATATAACTGAGAAAGTATGGAATGAGATGCTGATGCCTTGCCCAGGCAGGCAGTTGGTTGTTAATATTCTCTTCTTGGGGCATTACTTAAACCCCAAAATTACTTGCATAAAATGTTGGTAAGACTAAAAATATTGCTATGCAGCCTAGAAGGAATACCAGTATTACATGTGAATATATGGTGCCTCTCCCATGTGGTTATTTTGTATCAGTTGAGCATAAAGCATCTAGGAACAAGTCAAGCTTTTAGGATGCCAGCATCTCCAGTGGAGCTTCTCAGATTTCAGCTGATGAGTGCTTTAAACTGGGGAATTTCCATGTAATATTTTTCCCTAGAATCTTTCAGTTGTAATATTCTTCCCTGGAAGAATGACTTGCATAGAGCAGTCTGGAAGATGCATTGTAGAGAAGAAATGTGGTTCTGGCCTTTTCTGTTACTTTGATTACTAAACATGAAGCTCATTAGGCACATACTCAGCATCTCCTGTTCTGGCCCTGGGGAAGATTTATATTCTCTTAATAGAAATCTTACATCTGTGTGTCTTTTGCCTACAGATGAAGGAAATGACCTGCCGTGATGTTGTTAAAGAAGTTGCAAAAATGTAAGTCTACAACCTGTTTTTCCAACTTGACAAAATTCCAGACTGGTGAGCTTGCTTTTGTTTCTAACTGAGGCTGTTCCTTTTAAATTTGGTATCATGTTTTAAATTGTCTGACTCTAATCCCTGGTTTTAAAGTATTTAAACCAGGTGACAGATGAAGGGAAACTTCTTGGTGTGCTGCTTCTGAAGTAAGAGTTGTTTGAACAATGACCTGATGCTTCAGAGAGAAGCTGCCCACAAATGATGCTGAGGTCTTGGATTCAGCCTAAAAAAAAAGACTCAAATGCTTGGGAAAGAAGCAAAGTAGAACTTCTTTAAAGGAATATATACAGTATAGCTGTATTATTACCCATTTTAAAATAATTTTTAATAATGAAAATATTTTTCTTCTAGTTCTGCTACTTCAAACTCAGCAGCAGCTCCAGACAGGGTTCTGTTTTTCAGTTCAAATTCAGCTCCTTAGCAGGATTTAGCAAGATAGCAAAGATTTTAATAACATTTAAACCAAAAATACTAGGCATAGTCCAGAGCAGTGATTTTGTCAAGTGCTTGTAAAGGTACACTTTGTTGCAAAGGGCTTGTAACCAGCTGAAAGATGAGAAAGGCCTGGAGATCACCTCAGCTAACAGACAGGGGGGTCTGTAAGCATAGAAGGGCATTTCCCTGGACACCAATGTTCACTTCAGTCTTTATACTTGTTTCACAATACTGGAAGTGTGCTGCTGAAGGTATCCTGCCTTCCTCTACTATCTCCAAGGTTTCCATGTTGGGTAGGAATCACTGGTATTTTTCAACTTCTGGCTTATTAGTGCTTTCTGAAGCAAACTAAGAAATACAAAATACAGGCTTCTTAAATAGTGAATCCATAGGTTATTGTGAGTTCTGCTCTTTCAAGTGTTTCTGCCCAGGATTGTTCCGGTTTGTTTGCATGTTCTGCCACAGAATGAATCAGTGTTAACATTTCTGTCCCACAGCCTAAGCAGTGATTTTACTGGTCTGGGTGGCACTGTGTATGTTGTGATACCAGTTGAAGTTTAAATTCCCATTTCCATGTTTGCCATAAGCACCACACTGGAAATCTTATGTACAGACTTCTGATTAAACACAAGATACTGTGGTGTTGTTATTTAGTGCTAAGTGTAAACTGAAGTAAGATTTACTGGGGAAATGCAGGACACTCCAAGCTGTGTTATAACTGATGTAGCAGCAGCAGGCAGTGATGATGGAGCCTTGGTTTTGCAGTATCTAAATCTTAATGTTTGTTCCAGTTAAGGCAACTTGAACATCTCAACCTCCATCTTGGCTGTAATGATTTAAGGTGTTGTTAGATCAGCAGTTAAGCCTGGAAGATTCTCTGATGGTGTTTGGTGGGGAGAAGGCACAGGGAGAACTAAAATTAATCATAAGAATATTTTACTGAAGAAATCTGTGACAGGAACAAAGTATATTTAGCCTGTTGGTCAGTCTGTTCTAATCTGTTCTTTGTCTGTTCCTTTCAGAATCTACCTAGTTCACGATGAAGTAAAGGATAAAGCTTTTGAGCTGGAACTCAGCTGGGTTGGAGAAAGTAATGCATTTCTATATTCTATAAACACTACAGAAAATATGTAACTTTTTGTACTTAAAGTAAAACATTGCTTGTTAAATTCACTCTGTATGTCAGGGTCCTTGTGTGAATTGTAATTAAGACACTCTTTTTATTGGCAGTAACCAATGGAAAACATGAAATTGTTCCCAAAGACATCAGAGAAGAAGCAGAAAAATATGCCAAGGTAAGTTCTGATTTCAGTGTTGTCTTAGTGCTTCACTTGACAAACTGTATCATTCCAAGACACATCCCCTCAGTGTTAGCTGGTGTTACTGGGAAGGGACAGTAAGGAAGGCTACAGTGTAACCCAGGGATAGTTCTTGCTCTCAGAAACTGTTAATTCAGTGCCTGCCACAAGTGTTAATTCAGTGCCTGCCACTCTCCTGCTGACTACAAGGGTTTGGACACAGTGAGGGAGAGGGGTGTGAAACTGCAACAAACTTCATTTTGTTTATTGCAGGCTGAATTCTAAAACAACTGTTAGACTATTCTTTAATTACACTTTCTTTTTTTAAACAGGAATCTTTGAAAGAGGAAGATGAGTCAGACGATGACAATATGTAACATATTGTTACTCCAAAACAAGTCCAGCTTTTCTTATCTTAGACCAGGTTTGTTTATAATGCATTATGCATGGATGCTGTTGTGTACTTGTTGGAAGAAACCAACTGACCAACTTGCACTAATAAATTTTCCATTTTACTGTCTCTTAGCTTTTATTTCAAATTGTGTAGGCCAGCAACTGTACCTAAAGAGACATAAAGAAGGAAAGACATTATCAGGCCATTGTTGCTTCCTAAAGCACTCCATTTGAGCCAGGCTATGCACAGAAAAACAATCTGTTGAGACATTAGACAAGTCTGCTGTTCATGCTGCATAGTTTAGTATTAAAAACTAGCACTCTGTTCTTCCTTGATTAACCAATAGCACAATTTGCAGTTTGTTCACAGCCAGTCTGTGACTGCTCTTGGCAGAAGAGATGAGAACATGGCCAGCTCCAACAGCAGGTTACAGTTTAAGGTAAAGTGCACAGCTGACAGCTCCTAACAGCCTATGTAACAACCTGTTCAGGAAAAGGAATGTTAATCTGAAGTACTAAGCCCAGGCTTAGTGGAGGAGTAGGAGGAATTAAAAACTAATTCAATTTAAAACAGTGCTTGTGTTAAGTTCTAAAGCTGTCAGATCTATTAAGCAATGTAATTGGAATTAATCCTTGAAGAGCCAAACTATTTTTAAACTGTTTTATTCAGCTATAGTTTCTTAACACACTTCTGAATCTGCTTCATCAATTGTTGACCTTTCCAGAAGTTAAAAACAAGCTTTGCTGCTGTCATTCCCCACTTCCTAGGAAAACAGACTGCCTATTCTAGTCATGTCAAAGTTTTGAAGCAGCAGGTTGGATGGGGCTGGGAGGGAACAACCTGGTCTGGTGGAAGGTGACTCTGCCCATGACAGGGGAGTAGAATGAGATGATCTTTGAGGTCTATTCTAACCCTTATGATTTTTCTATAAGGTAATAAACTGTTCTGTTCACCTTAAACCTCAGTTACAAATGAAGTCTTGTTTGTACATGCAGTTAAAATTCTAAAGGCCCTGCTAATCTAAAATGCATACTTGTGTAATGAATCAAACTCCTCAGCTTTAAGACTACACACTGCTGTTCAGCAGCCCTTAAAACAGCTTTCTCTTACAGGTTTATTTTTATAGAGGTAGTTTGGAAAATGCCTGGCCTTCTCCAGTCTCCTTTGTACCAGGATTACAAAGCACAGGTTTTACTTCCTTTTTGTGACATGGGAAGGGCAGCAGAGAGAGGTGTGGCACTGACTGTCAGTTCAGGCTACCTGAGCTCCTGCTGGGACAGATGGGGCCAGCCTGAGCCAGCATTAGTCATGGCCAGGACAGCAGCCTCCTTCAGTGCCTCCTCCTGAGGCAACAGCAACAGCTGCTGCACTGAGTCAGCCTGGAATTCCATGTTCCAGGGCTTCAGACTGAATTTACTACTGCAGTTTCCTGCTGACTCAGCTCTTTGAGTCACTGGTGAGTGCCAGTCAGAAACTCCTCAGCAGCACCTTAAAGCATCAGCTGAGGCTGATCTCCCACTCCCTGGGTATGGCAACAGGGAAGTACCTGATTCTCTTCATTTTCTCTTGATTCTATTGCTAAAATCACACAATATTCCAAGTTGGAAGGGACCCAAAAGAATCATCACGTCCAGGACAGAAACCCATGAGCTTGGTGTTTTTAGCACCATGCTGTAAACTGCTAAAGGGAAACTGAAAGCTGTCCTCGTGTGGCTACACCCACCCATCCACCCCTCTAATCCTTTCAGTGACAGCCATTCACAATTAGGAACTATAACAACACTCACCAGATTTCAGGGTCCAGTGAGAAGAGCAGTACCAGCTGTGTGTATTTACAAGACAGAACTGAAGGACTATAAAGAGATGAGAGGAAGGTGGACAGGCATCTATTTGCTTATCCAAAATTTCCAAATAACTACTTGGAGAACACGGCAATCTAAAAAGCTCACTTGAGGATCAACACTTAATTATTCTGTACCTTTGCACAACAAGCAAAAAGTCCCATAAAAAGCAATTTCAAGAGGCTGTGGATAGCAGTACATGCAAAACACTGCAGTGTCTTGCCAGTCATGGCAAAATTTAGTTAAACAATACCAAGATGATTGTTTTTGTCAGGTTATTTTCTAAATTTAATAATTACTTTATCAGAGTATAGGCTCAGCCTGTTGATTAAAAAAAAAAAAAAAAGGAGAAAAACCCTACTTTCATTTCCACTGACTGCAAGATAGGGAAAGAAAAAATAAATTTGAGCATTGGGATGTGAGATAAGAAATTTGTTTTTATTTGTGGGGCAGGGGGGAGGGTCAAAGAGGAAAAAGGCAGGAGAATACTAAACAAGATATTTTAATACTGACATTTCCCTTTAATTTAGAAACAGAAAACTAGCAGAATTCTTTTTGATCTTAGGTTCAGCATTTCTACCTCATGTCAACAAGGCCCAGGAACATTAGAACAGATTTCTAGCCCAGAGAGACTCATTCCAGCAGCAAAACTACTGCAACTCCCCTGTGACAGCTATTTTTGTAACCTTGCAGTTCCATGAGACAACCACACTGTATTTTAAAAGTTACTTACAAATTTGAAGTTAGTTACTTAACAATGATTAACTAATTATACAGTAGTGCATTAGCCATCATAATGTTTAATTTCATAATTTAGTCCATAGCTGATGGGCTAAACAAACTTCAGTGAGTTTTGCTACTGCATAGTATTTACTTGTTGCTATGTCAAACAGTGAAGTTGAGCAAGGGAAGAAATCTTTCAGGGAGAAAAAAGTGGCTGCTTATGGCCACACTGACCAAATAAAAAATTAAAAATGCAGTGGGACAGCAAAGCATCATTAAACTTTATTAAATGTTGAAGACCTTTATTTTTTTTTAAATATATAGAGCCGTCTGAGACAATCAATTGGTGAACAAGCAAAAATAATACTAAATTGCAAAAACCCAAAAAGCTTACATTTAGCAGAGGCTCTGTTTTAATTACAGGATTAAGAGAAAAAAATCTGGCTCTGTTATGGGTACTCCCATGTCCTGCAGGCTTAACCAACATCTAAAGGCAAGAGTTTGATTTAAGCCCAGAGAACAGAACCTGATCAGGCACCATGAGTTCCTACAGAAATAACACTTAGATCCCCTTCCCTAAAATTAAAATTAGCTTTTCTAGCTGGCTTGAAAATGGTCAGTTATAACTTCAGTGTAACTAAAATGTGGAAATGCTTTGCAAGGCAAACAAATGGCAGGGTGAAATCTTCTGAATTAGAGCTTTGAGCAAGAGGTGATGACCCAAGAGTCTCACTTGGGTTATTTCTGCCCAAAGCACTAGGAAGTTTCAGATCTAAAGATAGCAGAAAAGCAGCACTGCTTCCTTCAGGCTCCACAACTAACCTGCTTTGTCCTACTGTGGCCATTTATGGGAACACATAATACAGCAGAAAGTTAAATACCCACTTGGAATGTGTAACTCCAGTTCTTGCCATGCTCAGGGTTTCAGTGGTGTATTCTTGCTTAAGACCCAAAGCACAGGGCTTAAACAGAATAGCAGGAAGGGTGTGCAGACCAAATCATGGCTTAGCTCAGTCATCCCTCCACCCAAGGAGTGTTTTAGAAGTACAGATCCAATGATGACACAAGAGTAGCCTGTTCAGTAAGATGCTTTCTCCTTAAGTCTCACACATCCACTGGCTGTTACTCAGCACCTGATGAGTCACTACTCTGCTGTTCATTAAGGCTGGATATGTCACATTCCTTGTTACAACTATCTAGTGAGCAAGTCCACATAGAGCAGCTTTGCTCAAGAGAATTAAGAAGGGGACTAGGTGAACCGCAGGTGACAAATTACAAAACAATACACTCCAGTATCTGATTTACTTACATCTGTCTCCCTGACTGCACCAGGGCAGATTTCAGAATATGAAAGTGCACTTGCAGAGTTTAAAAAGCAAGTTTAAGCTATTGCATCAAGATAATTAATTTTATGCTACTTTAATATGGCCATAAAAGTTACTGGCTTGGATAATATCCTCTTTACAACTGCTAGTACTGCTGATGAAATGATGGCAAGATTGTTAGAAGTAACCCATATGTGAAATTTCCTGTGTGGCAGACATCCACGAGGCCATCTCCAAAAGAAATACTACCCATCTGTATTTGGTGCTGACTCTCAGAAAGGAAACATTCCAAGCAGAATGTGTCTCATGAAGATCTGAAGTATGCCAAGCATTGGGTCATTCATTTGTAACTTCTCATCACCAGAAATAGCTGGATGGCCTGAGGTTAAAGCCCCACATGCTGAGAGTGTGACTGTCCATGTGGATGCAGCACTGCTTGGGATGTTCTCTGACTGTGCAGTCCCAAGCACCCTTAAGGAAGGAGATTTGGAATAACTCCAGGACTGTTTTGCAAGTCTCTTCCTGAAGATAAAACCACAGCCATAGAAGGGAACACAAAACAGTGAATTCAGTAACGCATCTTTGCATGACCTTAAAATGAAGTACACAGTTCAAAGATTACGAAGAGACAAATAGTTTTGATTGTCATGACAATTTTGACGCTGTAATTGCACCAAAAATTTCAGCACAGAGTCTGTTCTCTCCCCCTCATTTTCTTCTTTCAGTTGCATGTCTGTAAGACAAGGACCAGCTTTTCCTCTGCCCACTAGTTTTTCAAGTTGCATGCAGCAAGGAAGTTACTTGTACTTAAGAACTGAGAGCTATTTTGAGATGCCAACTGCCTGTAACTTTCCATTATAGAGCATCTTGCTGTCTATCATGTCCAATTACCCAGAGTTGCAGAAAACAAGTGGTAGCAGAGTTAAGTCTTGCCTTACTGTAAATACATTCTAGTATTTTAGAACATAGGATCTACAGTCAAGCTCAAACCAAGTCTCCTATTTCCAGATGGATGCAGCCACCCCCACACAGTGCTCTTTCATCTTCAGTACATTGCTATTAAAGGACTCTGAAACAGTTGTTTAAAAATGGTTCTTACGAGTTGCTGTGCCAACCAAAAATGGACAACTAGAATGAAGCAGGCAGCAGCATCACACAGTTTGTAGTCCAAACACATGCATGTCTTCAGATAGGAAAAAACTGCAATCCCCTGAAGTCTCCCCTCAAACCAGTGTAGGAACTGCCCACTGAAAATACCATTTTAGGCAATGTGATAAAACCAGCCAATCAAGGGTTTAGAAAGAACATGGTGTGCTTTATTGCTGCATAAAATTAGATATAATTTGGTACACATATTGTCTGCATATCCAAAATCAGTCAAGAGGATTCCAGTTTCACCAGATTAAGAGTAGGCTCAATTACAGTGAATTCACCCCAAAACTGATGCATTCCAAACACACATATCTCCCAAAAACCCACCCAGGTGATGCCTAAATTTTTTCTAAGTTAAAATGTATCTTGTTTGTTGGGATTTTAGAAAAGCAGGACATCTGCTCCTTTCATTACCTTCAGAAAGAACAGAGACCTGTTCCATTGGACTACATTAACAAGTGACAAGAACAGCACAGGAAGCAGCAGCTATTTTAGCAGAATGTTCAAAGCTGTTTCAATACTAACCCCAGGTGTTCCCAGTTGACAAATTCCATCAAGTGAGAGCTATTTCCCCCAAATACTTTCCTGTGTACATCAGGAATAGAAATGAATCTGAAATGCTGTTTGAGGTAGAACCAAAATGCAGCTAAATGTGTTTTCCATCAGTTGGTTTAACAAGAGCTGCTTCCCCCAGCCAAGTGTTTGTGTCTGTCTTCACAGCAGTTGTACCCTGTTGTGCTGCCTGCAAGGACTCACTCTCACAAATACATCTTCCATTGATCCAGAATAATAAAACCCTCTAAAAAGCCATGCATTTTGCTCTGTCAGAGTTCTGAATGTCACACAACACAGCTCTGTTTATAGCTGTAGCTAATAAGGTGACACTACACGGGAGCACTGCAGGGGAAAGCACATCCCTGAAGGTATGAACTCCTGGAAACAGCACAGTCTGCCAATTAATTCACAGGCTTAGTGTTGATGGAGCAGCCAGCTCCCTGGCCACCTAGAAACGAGCTATCTGGAATAATGTCCTCCAAAAGACACACACAAATGAAAAATAACTTTGGAAAAAATGGCTGAGCAGGCAAAAGAATTCAGAATTTAATCACTGGCTGAACTGTAGATTCTTTCCAACAGCAGCTACTTACAGCTCAAAACATTTAATTTGGAAGACTGAGGGCATTAATACTTTTAAAGAATCAATACTGACCAACTGCAGTCTTGTTAGTTGAGGCTGAAAAGTAAATTAACCTGCAGTGATTGAAATAATTTGGACAAGCAAAAGCCCTGGAAGAAAGGCCATGTAACCATTGCTGTCACCAGATTTCTTTTGCTGAGCAGTCACGCTGAACAGCAGTGCTGCTGCTTCCCTCTTTGTGCCAGGCTGGTAGTGACACTCAGACTGCAGTGACACACACACTCTGCTTCTGGAGGGTGACAAGGGAGGATTGTGAATCCATAGTCCTGATCCTGCTGGATCACTTTGCTCTACACTCTGCATCTGTAACAATAAAGTATTTTAATCACCAGCTTATCAGTGCTGGCAAACCCAAGACAACCCTATTCTGGCAGGTGGACTGTATCCAAGGACTCACCATCAATGTTAGAACCCTGTTCTTTATCTCCACAAGTATGGAAAGATGCATTTTAGTAAAAATCTGAACTCTGCAAGCCACTTGCACAAGCTTTTTCAGACACTGGTATATGAGAACATGGTTCAGAAGAGCTTTATTTCCTTCTTGTCCTTTTTCCCATGGCTATTGTTGCAGCAAAAAGTGTTACCAGGAGGCAGTGGGGAAAAAAAAAAAATCAGTCTAAGATACAAACTAGCAACAGGTAGGATAAAAGGATAAACAGGGAAGACTGCCCATGACAGATCATTCAAACTACCAAAAAACAAGACTACCCTGAATCTAACACAGGTAAAGAAATTAATCCAGCCACAGTTAGTTCTCTATACCAAAGTGAAACATCCATTTCAGCTCTCCAGTCAGCAGCAGCTCACTTCTTAGCTATGGGCAGCACTAGGCACCTCTTCAGTAAACGTTTACTCCAGTGTGGTAACACAAAAGGCTGAAAAAGTGCCCACACTGTTGCTACAAAGTAGATCTTAGAAGTTAAACATTTAAGGAGGAGTATCCTCTATTTCAGCATCTTAATTTACTCAGAAGACTGCAAAAAGTTTCTTCAAATACAACATGCAGAACTTCAAAGACTTTTTCTCCTGTTGGTTTTCATAGCAATGAAATAATTGCCACTCCCAAACCCACATGAATCTTGCTTTCAAGTTTTACTCTGTACATTTGATTTAGATGGGAGTTTACTAAAGTAGCAGTAATTATAAACTAGAGATTTGACTCTGTTAGGAAGAATATAGACTATTTAGAGATTCAGGTGTAAGTTTAGATGTTTTCCATTTAAGTTTATTTCAAGAACATAAAATGTATTCAATCTGTAGATGGATAACTGACTGTATTTACTGACAAAACCACTCTTCCAATTCTGTAAAAAAAACCCCAACATCTTTTCTCCCCTTGAAAGATAAAAACTTCTACAGCAAAAGAGTTTACATCAGGAATAAGGTTTACACCTCAGAAGCCAAGAAAAAAGGCTGCATGCTGCAGAGATAATTTGAAAGCCAGTTAAAAAGCATAGAGTTAAAAAAATTTAAATTTACAACACTGGAATGGTTGATGCACTGATGCAGCCTGCACATTCACAGGATACATTTCTGTACTAACCACTGTCTTGTGCCTGCCATGAAAAATGTTATTCAGAAAGCATGAAAGAGAACTGACAGGTAGATGTAGAGATCTGATCCTTCACCTTTACTGCTGGCATCCAAAGTGTTATTTTGAAAAATATGTAAGAACACTCTCCTTCAGCAGCTGTGTGAGCAGTCCTACCCAGAACAGTAACTAAATTCTCATTTTACTTCAAGCACCTACTTCCAAGTTTTGAAAGACAGGCTGATCACTTGATTGCAGGTGATGACAGAATCCTTTGCCACATCTAAATTAAAGCTGCTGCACAAATCTTCAGGTTCCCTGCAGTGCTGTGTAGTTGTTTTGAAACACTGCATGACTTCCCCAGGACAGCTGTAACTATCGTCACCAATGTGAACCTGCAGTCCTGAGAAATAATACCAGAAATTCAGTGTATTTGTAATCAAATTCCATATCCCACATGCCTTTATTAGACAAAAAAATAGAAATTAAGCATCTATATTCAGATAATACCACATGCCAAAACATGCAGAAACTGGCTTTAGAATCCATGCTTGAGTAAAGCCTGGCAATAAGCATGTAGTTCCTAAATTAGCCAACATTAACATTTGATACAAATATGTCAGCTATCATAAAATTACATACCAGAAAGAATAAAAATAGCCTCTTACAACATAGCTCTTGTTCTGTCCAAACACAAGATTACTAAATCAGTCATAAAACAAGCAACATTTTCTGTCTGGCATTAAAAGATTGCCTGATAGATGCCACAGCTCAGGGGGGGCTGGGGGGAAGCAGCAGCTCCATCAGCTGAGAACTGAAACTGCTCTGGTGGTGCTGGGCTGCCAACAGCAGCCTCAGTGAATGCATCAGTGATTCCTGCACACGCTGCAACATGTGGAACTGCAGCTCAGATCTGCAGCCACAAAGCACAACAAAGTCTGGACATCGTTGATTCAGGAAAAATGGGGCTGCTCCTCCCTGGAGAACACTGAGGCTGCTGCCAAGAGCTTGGCCAGCTGAGCACAGATCACTTTACTGGTGTTACTGGGAAAAGCAACTACAAAGTGAGTATTATATTTGAAGAGCTGGTAGAAATCCCAGTTCTGAGATTTTTCTCATGTAAGTATTTCTGACAGTGCTCTACATCCTAAATATTTTCATCATTACTCATGTCCAGAAGATACTGCACTGCTACAAAACATCCCTAGAGCAGATCCAAGAAATCAGCACTGAACTTCAGTGGAGAAAATGCATCAATTCAGGCTTCCTGAGGGTTGCCAGGCTTTGTGTCTTCTCCAGAGGGAAACCTCACAAGACAATGATTAAAATCAGCATGAAGTTATATTTGAATAATTAAATGTCCATTTTCTGAACTTGAGGACAGAAATGTCCCAGAGCTGGGGAAAATGTAAGCATTTAACATTAACAGGTTTTATTCCAGTTGGTTGGGTTTTTGTTTTTTTCCTCTCTCACATAAATGATTATAAAAATGAATGAACTTAATGCTGATAGTTTAGAAGTGAAGCACAATTTTCTCTGTAGCCAGGAAAGGTTTGATCTTCCACTTTTATATACCAGCTATTACTGGTTGAATTTTTTTTGCTGTCAACATCACATTTATTGGGATTTTTTTCTCTTTATACCTGCATTTCACAGCTTCTTACCATGCTCCTCTGAGCAGTTTGCATTCACTGAGATAGTAAAGCTTTATGGGAAGCATGTGACCTTAATTTGCACAGAAATACTGCACTTCCACACAGAGAATCTGCAAAAGTGTTGCCTATTTAACTACAGAACAGAAACAGCAAGGGGAAGAGCATAAAAAAAACCCCAGTGAAAACAGAAATAAAAGCTAAAAGTCTCCTGAACAGCTGCAAAGTCTGACAGAGAAGCGCTGTACTTAATTACATAGAAAGAAGCTCAAAAATAAGATCCAATATTTTTAATATTAGTACAGTATCTTGGCTGCAATTTTACATGTATTCTGAGTTCTTTTATCTACAAAAAAATTGCAGAATGTCAAGAGCAGTATGTGATTACTGAACAGAATAAAACCATCTTACTTATCCCAGAAATTTTCTTACTTTATCTTGATCTGAAGGAAGCCACGTGATACATTCAACAGTTACTTATTCTGCTGTTCTTATAAAGAGACCTGTAAGATACAGACATTCCTAAGTTTGTTCTTTCTTATCACGTGCAACATTTATGGAAGACTTTGGGCAAGATTTCAGTATATTCTGCAACTAATACACCAAACACATTTTCAAGTGTTTAAGTGTATTATATTTACTAATTTACTTAAAGCCATCACTTAGAATTCCACGTAACCAATGACCAGTGTCATTCTCAGAGTGCCTTAATGCATTTAATTGTTTTTAAATTAAGAAGCCTTTCATTTGCTCAAGCTAAGACTCAAATGCATTTCCCCAGTCAGATCTCCCATGCTGCATCTACAAGACCTTTGGTACTAACAAAGTACAGATAACACAAGTACTGCTGCTTTGAACAGCAATCTAAAAAATGAAATGTTTCTCCTTCACAGGTGTCTGTACAGAGAGATTAGATACTAAAATGACTTAACTGTGATTGTCCCACTCTAGAGCTCCTCAGCTGTTAACTCTGTGCAGTCAATACAACAGGCCATGATAGAAAGGCTCACCAAAGTGACCTCCTCTGCTCAAGTCTTCCACTCCTTTCCACAGTGTCATTGTAAGGGTTTGCACAGGGGGATGGGGCACAGTGCAAAGATCCAGCACAGCCAGGAGAGCTTGAAGTTTCAGGGCTGCTTAACAATGATATTTAGGACAAAAAATTTCAGTATCATGGAGTAACTCTTGGGTCCTGAGGTTCCTATTCCAATGAAAAGACATTTAAACCAAAATTAAGACTTTTTTCCTGCCTTGCCAAAAGCCCAGTGTTCTCTTTCCGTGACACCAGACATCATCCCTAAGCTGCATGAGAACATTTGTGCTGTGCTGAGCTGCCCACTGGGCATTAAGTGCTTTAAATACCATAAAAGAACAAGTCACCTCTCCTGCTTGCTGGCTATACAGAAATAAAGTCCATTTGCTCACAGCAGCTCGGTGAATGATGTGCCATGAGCCTCCCTAATTGTGCTGGCTGTAACAGGTACATTCACAGGGGCAGGATTTTTATGCTAGAAATCAGGAACAAGACCGGTTAGTTTAATCACAAACTGTTATTTATTGAATGGTTCTACACTCAGTACAGAGATACAAACCGTGCCTCAGGAAAGCTCACAGTCCAAGCCAGGATTTGCCCAACACACTCCAAAGAGAGATCAGAAGTTCACATTCAAATGGAATTTTGGAAGTTTTGTTAACATTTTGGTTAGACATAATATATTCTATGCCACAGAGTCAGAGAATGGTTTGGGTTGGAAGGAACCTCAAAAACATCATCCAGTTCCAACCCCTGCCATGGGCAGGGAGACCTTCTGCTATCCCAGGCTGCTTCAAGCCCTGTCCAACCTGGCCTTGGACACTGCCAGAGATCCAGGGGGAGCCACAGCTTCTCTGGGTAACCTGTGCCAGGGTCTCACCACCCTCACAGGGAAGAATTCCCTCCTCATACAGAAACTCGACCTGCTCTCAGTCAGTGCAAAACCATTCCCCCTTGTCCTGTCACTCCATGCTCTTGTCCAAAGTGCCTCTCCAGGTCTCTTGTAGGTTCCCCTCAGATAGTCTCCAGTTTATCCACTGCATAAAACAGAACTACAACACAGAATCATCAAAGCTCCCTCAAAACTATGGCTCAACATTTAGACATTTTGTAGAGATCCTCAACCATTTTTAATATTTATATATATTATATATTTATATGTAATCCAGATCCAAACACCAGAATTCCAGACCTTTCCTCCATGTCAGGTCTTGCCTGCAGTCAATTCAAGTCTTGTGTACCTTGTGAATTATTAAACCTTCAGAGCTTAGCTGTACCACACACCTCACTTAACTCCCTAAAGAACTCTCCCATTACTTGTCACTTTCCAAAGCATCAGACTTCATAGACAAAAAATAAAAATACAAAAGCCACCTTCAAAGCAGAACTTACTTGGGAACCATACCCAAATTAACCATGTATTTCTGTCAAATTAACACAATAGTCCCCCCGCGGTTGCTTTAGGTAACCCTGAGATGCCTTTTAGTTCACAGTGAGCACTGTCAAACAGATGCTCATCACTCTGGAAAAAAAAAATATGGATCCGTTGCTTCAGAATAAAAACTATGCATCTGTATTATCATAAACCACAGAACAAATTCTGTATAATATGTCAAAATGTGAAACTAACGCTAAAACATATGGTTGTATCATAGGCTTCGGCCTGTAACTCCTACTTACGTCAAAGCTCGTCTCTAAGACCAAACTCTCTCAAAGGACTCCGATAGGTGCAGGTGTCCCGCCTCGTAAGGCCGCACCTCCAGGACCACACACTACAACACCCCCACACCCGTCCCAGAAAAAGCCCTCAGCCTCCTCCACACTGGTCATCCCCGTCCGTGCTGCGTCTTCCTGCAGAGGGAACCGTGGGGAAGCGCTCGAGCAGCAAGAGCCGGTCGCGTTCCCTCCCCACACGCGTCACGGGGATGATGAAGGGCGGCGGAGCTGCGCCCTCCCTCGCGGGAAGGCGGCGCGGGCCGGCAGCCCCTACCTGCACCCCGGGTGTGTCTCTGCGGGGCGCTCGAGCCGCTCCGGCGGCTCCGCGCCCTCACGGCGGGCGGTCCCGGCGCCTCCATGGCGGCCGCTCCACTTCCGGGTCCGGCCGGGCCCGCTCCTGCGCCATCGCCGCCGAAAGCGGGACCGCCACCATCACCCAGCGACGGGGTCATACCGCCGGAAAGAGACGCGGTGCCGCCTCAGCGGACCTCAGGACGAGCCTCCCGGCCGCTCCCTCCGCCGATCCCACGGACATTCCCGCTCCTTCCTCTCCCCGCGGCCTAAAATGGGAAAGAGCCGCGCACAAAATGGCGCCTGGGACGCCGCT